>NW_026960813.1:0-38867 GCF_021018805.1 Prinia subflava | reverse complement strand
GAAAAGGGCCACCGTTCGTGTCCACCACCCTCATCCGGCCACCTCGGCTTCAGCCTGCAAAAATGCCGTGATATTCAAGATTTCTCCCAGATGCAAGATGCCACATTTTGGAACTCGGGCTGCTTTTGGAGTACCAAATGTCTCCCACAATCTGACACTAGGAACATGGCCAGGTGAGTTTAGTTTCCCATGGAAAAGGCCACCGTCGTGTCACCACCCTCATCCGGCCACCTCGGCTTCAGCCTGCAAAAATGCCGTGATATTCAAGATTTCTCCCAGATGCAAGATGCCACATTTGGAACTCGGGCTGCTTTTGGAGTGCCAAATGTCTCCACAATCTGACACCAGGAACATGGCCAGGTGAGTTTAGTTTTCCCATGGAAAAGGGCCACCGTTCGTGTCCACCACCCTCATCTGGCCACCTCGGCTTCGGCCTGCAAAAAAGCCGTGGCATTCAAGATTTCTCCCAGATGCAAGATGCCACATTTTGGAACTCGGGCTGCTTTTGGAGTGCCAAATGTCTCCCACAATCTGACACCAGGAACATGGCCAGGTGAGTTTAGTTTCCCATGGAAAGGGCCACCGTTCGTGTCCACCACCCTCATCCGGCCACCTCGGCTTCAGCCTGCAAAAATGCGGTGATATTCAAGATTTCTCCCAGATGCAAGATGCCACATTTTGGAACTCGGGCTGCTTTTGGAGTGCCAAATGTCTCCACAATCTGACACCAGGAACATGGCCAGGTGAGTTTAGTTTCCCATGGAAAAGGGCCACCGTTCGTGTCCACCACCCTCATCCGGCCACCTCGGCTTCGGCCTGCAAAAATGCCGTGGCATTCAAGATTTCTCCCAGATGCAAGATGCCACATTTTGGAACTCGGGCTGATTTTGGAGTGCTAAATGTCCTCAAAATCTGACACCAGGAACATGGCCAGGTGAGTTTAGTTTCCCATGGAAAAGGGCCACTATTCTTGTCCACCTCCCTAATCCGGTTACATAGGTTTATGCCTGCAAAAATGCCGTGATATTCAAGATTTCTCCAGATGCAAGATGCCACATTTTGGAACTCGGGCTGCTTTTGGAGTGCCAAATGTCTCCCACAATCTGACACCAGGAACATGGCCAGGTGAGTTTAGTTCCCATGGAAAAGGGCCACCGTTCGTGTCCACCACCCTCATCCGGCCACCTCGGCTTCAGCCTGCAAAAATGCCGTGATATTCAAGATTTCTCCCACATGCAAGATGCCACATTTTGGAACTCGGGCTGCTTTTGGAGTGCCAAATGTCTCCCACAATCTGACACCAGGAACATGGCCAGGTGAGTTTAGTTTCCCATGGAAAAGGGCCACCGTTCGTGTCCACCACCCTCATCCGGCCACCTCGGCTTCAGCCTGCAAAAATGCCGTGGCATTCAAGATTTCTCCAGATGCAAGATGCCACATTTTGGAACTCGGGCTGCTTTTCGAGTGCCAAATGTCTCCCACAATCTGACACCAGGAACATGGCCAGGTGAGTTTAGTTCCCATGGAAAAGGGCCACCGGTTCGTGTCCACCACGGTCATCAGGCCACCTCGGCTTCAGCCTGCAAAAATGCCGTGATATTCAAGATTTCTCCCAGATGCAAGATGCCACATTTTGGAACTCGGGCTGCTTTTGGAGTGCCAAATGTCTCCCACAATCTGACACCAGGAACATGGCCAGGTGAGTTTAGTTTCCCATGGAAAAGGGCCACCGTTCGTGTCCACCACCCTCATCCGGACACCTCGGCTTCGGCCTGCAAAAATGCCGTGGCATTCAAGATTTCTCCCAGATGCAAGATGCCACATTTTGGAACTCGGGCTGATTTTGGAGTGCTAAATGTCTCCCACAATCTGACACCAGGAACATGGCCAGGTGAGTTTAGTTTCCCATGGAAAAGGGCCACCGTTCGTGTCCACCACCCTCATCCGGCCACCTCGACTTCGGCCTGCAAAAATGCCGTGATATTCAAGATTTCTCCAGATGCAAGATGCCACATTTTGGAACTCGGGCTGCTTTTGGAGTGCCAAATGTCTCCCACAATCTGACACCAGGAACATGGCCAGGTGAGTTTAGTTTCCCATGGAAAAGGGCCACCGTTCGTGTCCACCACCCTCATCCGGCCACCTCGGCTTCAGCCTGCAAAAATGCCGTGATATCAAGATTTCTCCCAGATGCAAGATGCCACATTTTGGAACTCGGGCTGCTTTTGGAGTGCCAAATGTCTCCCACAATCTGACACCAGGAACATGGCCAGGTGAGTTTAGTTTCCCATGGAAAAGGGCCACCGTTCGTGTCCACCACCCTCATCCGGCCACCTCGGCTTCAGCCTGCAAAAATGCCATGATATTCAAGATTTCTCCCAGATGCAAGATGCCACATTTTGGAACTCGGGCTGCTTTTGGAGTGCCAATGTCTCCCACAATCTGACACCAGGAACATGGCCAGGTGAGTTTAGTTTCCCATGGAAAAGGGCCACCGTTCGTGTCCACCACCCTCATCCGGCCACCTCGGCTTCAGCCTGCAAAAATGCCGTGATATTCAAGATTTCTCCCGGATGCAAGATGCCCCATTTTGGAACTCGGGCTGCTTTTGGAGTACCAAATGTCTCCCACAATCTGACACTAGGAACATGGCCAGGTGAGTTTAGTTTCCCATGGAAAAGGGCCACCGTTCGTGTCACCACCTCATCCGGCCACCTCGGCTTCAGCCTGCAAAATGCCGTGATATTCAAGATTTCTCCCAGATGCAAGATGCCACATTTTGGAACTCGGGCTGCTTTTGGAGTGCCAAATGTCTCCCACAATCTGACACCAGGAACATGGCCAGGTGAGTTTAGTTTCCCATGGAAAAGGGCCACCGTTCGTGTCCACCACCCTCATCTGGCCACCTCGGCTTCGGCCTGCAAAAAAGCCGTGGCATTCAAGATTTCTCCCAGATGCAAGATGCCACATTTTGGAACTCGGGCTGCTTTTGGAGTGCCAATGTCTCCCACAATCTGACACCAGGAACATGGCCAGGTGAGTTTAGTTTCCCATGGAAAAGGGCCACCGTTCGTGTCCACCACCCTCATCCGGCCACCTCGGCTTCAGCCTGCAAAAATGCGGTGATATTCAAGATTTCTCCCAGATGCAAGATGCCACATTTTGGAACTCGGGCTGCTTTTGGAGTGCCAAATGTCTCCCACAATCTGACACCAGGAACATGGCCAGGTGAGTTTAGTTTCCCATGGAAAAGGGCCACCGTTCGTGTCCACCACCCTCATCCGGCCACCTCGGCTTCGGCCTGCAAAAATGCCGTGGCATTCAAGATTTCTCCCAGATGCAAGATGCCACATTTTGGAACTCGGGCTGATTTTGGAGTGCTAAATGTCCCTCAAAATCTGACACCAGGAACATGGCCAGGTGAGTTTAGTTTCCCATGGAAAAGGGCCACTATTCTTGTCCACCTCCCTAATCCGGTTACATAGGTTTATGCCTGCAAAAATGCCGTGATATTCAAGATTTCTCCCAGATGCAAGATGCCACATTTTGGAACTCGGGCTGCTTTTGGAGTGCCAAATGTCTCCCACAATCTGACACCAGGAACATGGCCAGGTGAGTTTAGTTTCCCATGGAAAAGGGCCACCGTTCGTGTCCACCACCCTCATCCGGCCACCTCGGCTTCAGCCTGCAAAAATGCCGTGATATTCAAGATTTCTCCCACATGCAAGATGCCACATTTTGGAACTCGGGCTGCTTTGGAGTGCCAAATGTCTCCCACAATCTGACACCAGGAACATGGCCAGGTGAGTTTAGTTTCCCATGGAAAAGGGCCACCGTTCGTGTCCACCACCCTCATCCGGCCACCTCGGCTTCGGCCTGCAAAATGCCGTGGCATTCAAGATTTCTCCCAGATGCAAGATGCCACATTTTGGAACTCGGGCTGCTTTTCGAGTGCCAAATGTCTCCCACAATCTGACACCAGGAACATGGCCAGGTGAGTTTAGTTTCCCATGGAAAAGGGCCACCGTTCGTGTCCACCACGGTCATCAGGCCACCCTCGGCTTCAGCCTGCAAAAATGCCGTGATATTCAAGATTTCTCCCAGATGCAAGATGCCACATTTTGGAACTCGGGCTGCTTTTGGAGTGCCAAATGTCTCCCACAATCTGACACCAGGAACATGGCCAGGTGAGTTTAGTTTCCCATGGAAAAGGGCCACCGTTCGTGTCCACCACCCTCATCCGGCCACCCTCGGCTTCAGCCTGCAAAAATGCCGTGATATTCAAGATTTCTCCCAGATGCAAGATGCCACATTTTGGAACTCGGGCTGCTTTTGGAGTGCCAAATGTCTCCCAAAATCTGACACCAGGAACATGGCCAGGTGAGTTTAGTTTCCCATGGAAAAGGGCCACCGTTCGTGTCCACCACCCTCATCCGGCCACCTCGGCTTCAGCCTGCAAAAATGCCGTGATATTCAAGATTTCTCCCACATGCAAGATGCCACATTTTGGAACTCGAACGGCTTTTGGAGTGCCAAATGTCTCCCACAATCTGACACCAGGAACATGGCCAGGTGAGTTTAGTTTCCCATGGAAAAGGGCCACCGTTCGTGTCCACCACCCTCATCCGGCCACCTCGGCTTCAGCCTGCAAAAATGCCGTGACATTCAAGATTTCTCCCAGATGCAAGATGCCACATTTTGGAACTCGGGCTGCTTTTGGAGTACCAAATGTCTCCCACAATCTGACACTAGGAACATGGCCAGGTGAGTTTAGTTTCCCATGGAAAAGGGCCACCGTTCGTGTCCACCACCTCATCCGGCCACCTCGGCTTCAGCCTGCAAAAATGCCGTGATATTCAAGATTTCTCCCAGATGCAAGATGCCACATTTTGGAACTCGGGCTGCTTTTGGAGTGCCAAATGTCTCCCACAATCTGACACCAGGAACATGGCCAGGTGAGTTTAGTTTCCATGGAAAAGGGCCACCGTTCGTGTCCACCACCCTCATCTGGCCACCTCGGCTTCGGCCTGCAAAAAAGCCGTGGCATTCAAGATTTCTCCCACATGCAAGATGCCACATTTTGAACTCGGGCTGCTTTTGGAGTGCCAAATGTCTCCCACAATCTGACACAGGAACATGGCCAGGTGAGTTTAGTTTCCCATGGAAAAGGGCCACCGTTCGTGTCCACCACCCTCATCCGGCCACCTCGGCTTCAGCCTGCAAAAATGCCGTGATATTCAAGATTTCTCCCACATGCAAGATGCCACATTTTGGAACTCGGGCTGCTTTTGGAGTGCCAAATGTCTCCCACAATCTGACACCAGGAACATGGCCAGGTGAGTTTAGTTTCCCATGGAAAAGGGCCACCGTTCGTGTCCACCACCCTCATCCGGCCACCTCGGCTTCAGCCTGCAAAAATGCCGTGACATTCAAGATTTCTCCCAGATGCAAGATGCCACATTTTGGAACTCGGGCTGCTTTTGGAGTACCAAATGTCTCCCACAATCTGACACTAGGAACATGGCCAGGTGAGTTTAGTTTCCCATGGAAAAGGGCCACCGTTCGTGTCCACCACCCTCATCCGGCCACCTCGGCTTCAGCCTGCAAAAATGCCGTGATATTCAAGATTTCTCCCAGATGCAAGATGCCACATTTTGGAACTCGGGCTGCTTTTGGAGTGCCAAATGTCTCCCACAATCTGACACCAGGAACATGGCCAGGTGAGTTTAGTTTCCCATGGAAAAGGGCCACCGTTCGTGTCCACCACCCTCATCTGGCCACCTCGGCTTCGGCCTGCAAAAAAGCCGTGGCATTCAAGATTTCTCCCACATGCAAGATGCCACATTTTGGAACTCGGGCTGCTTTGGAGTGCCAAATGTCTCCCACAATCTGACACCAGGAACATGGCCAGGTGAGTTTAGTTTCCCATGGAAAAGGGCCACCGTTCGTGTCCACCACCCTCATCCGGCCACCTCGGCTTCAGCCTGCAAAAATGCCGTGATATTCAAGATTTCTCCCAGATGCAAGATGCCACATTTTGGAACTCGGGCTGCTTTTGGAGTGCCAAATGTCTCCCACAATCTGACACCAGGAACATGGCCAGGTGAGTTTAGTTTCCCATGGAAAAGGGCCACCGTTCGTGTCCACCACCCTCATCGGCCACCTCGGCTTCGGCCTGCAAAAATGCCGTGGCATTCAAGATTTCTCCCAGATGCAAGATGCCACATTTTGGAACTCGGGCTGATTTTGGAGTGCTAAATGTCCCTCAAAATCTGACACCAGGAACATGGCCAGGTGAGTTTAGTTTCCCATGGAAAAGGGCCACTATTCTTGTCCACCTCCCTCATCCGGTTACATAGGTTTATGCCTGCAAAATGCCGTGGCATTCAAGATTTCTCCCAGATGCAAGATGCCACATTTTGGAACTCGGGCTGATTTTGGAGTGCTAAATGTCCCTCAAAATCTGACACCAGGAACATGGCCAGGTGAGTTTAGTTTCCCATGGAAAAGGGCCACCGTTCGTGTCCACCACCCTCATCGGCCACCTCGGCTTCAGCCTGCAAAAATGCCGTGATATTCAAGATTTCTCCCAGATGCAAGATGCCACATTTTGGAACTCGGGCTGCTTTTGGAGTGCCAAATGTCTCCCACAATCTGACACCAGGAACATGGCCAGGTGAGTTTAGTTTCCCATGGAAAAGGGCCACCGTTCGTGTCCACCACCCTCATCTGGCCACCTCGGCTTCGGCCTGCAAAAAAGCCGTGCATTCAAGATTTCTCCCACATGCAAGATGCCACATTTTGGAACTCGGGCTGCTTTTGGAGTGCCAAATGTCTCCCACAATCTGACACCAGGAACATGGCCAGGTGAGTTTAGTTTCCCATGGAAAAGGGCCACCGTTCGTGTCCACCACCCTCATCCGGCCACCTCGGCTTCAGCCTGCAAAAATGCCGTGATATTCAAGATTTCTCCCAGATGCAAGATGCCACATTTTGGAACTCGGGCTGCTTTTGGAGTGCCAAATGTCTCCCACAATCTGACACCAGGAACATGGCCAGGTGAGTTAGTTTCCCATGGAAAAGGGCCACCGTTCGTGTCCACCACCCTCATCCGGCCACCTCGGCTTCGGCCTGCAAAAATGCCGTGGCATTCAAGATTTCTCCCAGATGCAAGATGCCACATTTTGGAACTCGGCTGATTTTGGAGTGCTAAATGTCCCTCAAAATCTGACACCAGGAACATGGCCAGGTGAGTTTAGTTTCCCATGGAAAAGGGCCACTATTCTTGTCCACCTCCCTCATCCGGTTACATAGGTTTATGCCTGCAAAAATGCCGTGGCATTCAAGATTTCTCCCAGATGCAAGATGCCACATTTTGGAACTCGGGCTGCTTTTGGAGTGCAAATGTCTCCCACAATCTGACCAGGAACATGGCCAGGTGAGTTTAGTTTCCCATGGAAAAGGGCCACCGTTCGTGTCCACCACCCTCATCCGGCCACCTCGACTTCAGCCTGCAAAAGTGCTGTAGTATTCAAGATTTCTCCCAGATGCAAGATGCCACATTTGGAACTCGGGCTGCTTTTGGAGTGCCAAATGTCTCCCACAATCTGACACCAGGAACATGGCCAGGTGAGTTTAGTTTCCCATGGAAAAGGGCCACCGTTCGTGTCCACCACGGTCATCCGGCCACCTCGGATTCGGCCTGCAAAAAAGCCGTGGCGTTCAAGATTTCTCCCAGATGCAAGATGCCACATTTTGAAACTCGGGCTGCTTTTGGAGTGCCAAATGTCTCCCACAATCTGACACCAGGAACATGGCCAGGTGAGTTTAGTTTCCCATGGAAAAGGGCCACCGTTCGTGTCCACCACCCTCATCCGGCCACCTCGGCTTCAGCCTGCAAAAATGCGTGGCATTCAAGATTTCTCCCAGATGCAAGATGCCACATTTTGGAACTCGGGCTGCTTTTGGAGTGCCAAATGTCTCCCACAATCTGACACCAGGAACATGGCCAGGTGAGTTTAGTTCCCATGGAAAAGGGCCACCGTTCGTGTCCACCACCCTCATCCGGCCACCGCGGCTTCAGCCTGCAAAAATGCCGTGATATTCAAGATTTCTCCCAGATGCAAGATGCCACATTTGGAACTCAGGCTGCTTTTGGAGTGCCAAATGTCTCCCACAATCTGACACCAGGAACATGGCCAGGTGAGTTTAGTTTCCCATGGAAAAGGG
Organism: Prinia subflava; assembly: GCF_021018805.1. Taxonomy (NCBI): domain Eukaryota; kingdom Metazoa; phylum Chordata; class Aves; order Passeriformes; family Cisticolidae; genus Prinia; species Prinia subflava. The sequence goes on along the minus strand of NW_026960813.1, from coordinate 30,638 downwards.
CCACCGTTCGTGTCCACCACCCTCATCCGGCCACCGCGGCTTCAGCCTGCACAAATGCCGTGATATTCAAGATTTCTCCCACATGCAAGATGCCACATTTTGGAACTCGGGCTGCTTTTGGAGTGCCAAATGTCTCCCACAATCTGACACCAGGAACATGGCCAGGTGAGTTTAGTTTCCCATGGAAAAGGGCCACCGTTCGTGTCCACCACCCTCATCCGGCCACCTCGCTTCAGCCTGCAAAAATGCCGTGGCATTCAAGATTTCTCCCAGATGCAAGATGCCACATTTTGGAACTCGGGCTGATTTTGGAGTGCTAAATGTCTCCCACAATCTGACACCAGGACATGGCCAGGTGAGTTTAGTTTCCCATGGAAAAGGGCCACCGTTCGTGTCCACCACCCTCATCCGGCCACCTCGACTTCGGCCTGCAAAAATGCCGTGATATTCAAGATTTCTCCCAGATGCAAGATGCCACATTTTGGAACTCAGGCTGCTTTTGGAGTGCCAAATGTCTCCCACAATCTGACACCAGGAACATGGCCAGGTGAGTTTAGTTTCCCATGGAAAAGGGCCACCGTTCGTGTCCACCACCCTCATCTGGCCACCTCGGTTTCAGCCTGCAAAAATGCCGTGATATTCAAGATTTCTCCCAGATGCAAGATGCCACATTTGGAACTCGGGCTGCTTTTGGAGTGCCAAATGTCTCCCACAATCTGACACCAGGAACATGGCCAGGTGAGTTTAGTTTCCATGGAAAAGGGCCACCGTTCGTGTCCACCACCCTCATCCGGCCACCTCGGCTTCAGCCTGCAAAAATGCCGTGATATTCAAGATTTCTCCCAGATGCAAGATGCCACATTTTGAACTCGGGCTGCTTTTGGAGTACCAAATGTCTCCCACAATCTGACACTAGGAACATGGCCAGGTGAGTTTACTTTCCCATGGAAAAGGGCCACCGTTCGTGTCCACCACCCTCATCCGGCCACCTCGGCTTCAGCTGCAAAAATGCCGTGATATTCAAGATTTCTCCAGATGCAAGATGCCACATTTTGGAACTCGGGCTGCTTTTGGAGTGCCAAATGTCTCCCACAATCTGACACCAGGAACATGGCCAGGTGAGTTTAGTTTCCCATGGAAAAGGGCCACCGTTCGTGTCCACCACCCTCATCTGGCCACCTCGGCTTCGGCCTGCAACAGCCAAGCCATTCAAGATTTCTCCAGATGCAAGATGCCACATTTTGGAACTCGGGCTGGTTTTGGAGTGCTAAATGTCCCTCAAAATCTGACACCAGGAACATGGCCAGGTGAGTTTAGTTTCCCATGGAAAAGGGCCACTATTCTTGTCCACCTCCCTCATCGGTTACATAGGTTTTATGCCTGCAAAAATGCCGTGGCATTCAAGATTTCTCCCACATGCAAGATGCCACATTTTGGAACTCGGGCTGCTTTTTGCCAAATGTCTCCCACAATCTGACACCAGGAACATGGCCAGGTGAGTTTAGTTTCCCATGGAAAAGGGCCACCGTTCGTGTCCACCACCCTCATCCGGCCACCTCGGCTTCAGCCTGCAAAAATGCCGTGATATTCAAGATTTCTCCCAGATGCAAGATGCCACATTTTGGAACTCGGGCTGCTTTTGGAGTGCCAAATGTCTCCCACAATCTGACACCAGGAACATGGCCAGGTGAGTTTAGTTTCCCATGGAAAAGGGCCACCGTTCGTGTCCACCACCCTCATCCGGCCACCTCGGCTTCAGCCTGCAAAAATGCCGTGGCATTCAAGATTTCTCCCAGATGCAAGATGCCACATTTTGGAACTCGGGCTGCTTTTGGAGTGCCAAATGTCTCCCACAATCTGACACCAGGAACATGGCCAGGTGAGTTTAGTTTCCCATGGAAAAGGGCCACCGTTCGTGTCCACCACCCTCATCCGGCCACCTCGGCTTCAGCCTGCAAAAATGCCGTGATATTCAAGATTTCTCCCAGATGCAAGATGCCACATTTTGGAACTCGGGCTGCTTTTCGAGTGCCTAATGTCTCCCACAATCTGACACCAGGAACATGGCCAGGTGAGTTTAGTTTCCCATGGAAAAGGGCCACCGTTCGTGTCCACCACCCTCATCCGGCCACCTCGGCTTCGGCCTGCAAAAATGCCGTGGCATTCAAGATTTCTCCCAGATCCAAGATGCCACATTTTGGAACTCGGGCTGATTTTGGAGTGCTAAATGTCTCCCACAATCTGACACCAGGAACATGGCCAGGTGAGTTTAGTTTCCCATGGAAAAGGGCCACCGTTCGTGTCCACCACCCTCATCCGGCCACCTCGACTTCGGCCTGCAAAAATGCCGTGATATTCAAGATTTCTCCCAGATGCAAGATGCCACATTTTGGAACTCAGGCTGCTTTTGGAGTGCCAAATGTCTCCCACAATCTGACACCAGGAACATGGCCAGGTGAGTTTAGTTTCCCATGGAAAAGGGCCACCGTTCGTGTCCACCACCCTCATCCGGCCACCTCGGCTTCAGCCTGCAAAAATGCCGTGATATTCAAGATTTCTCCCAGATGCAAGATGCCACATTTTGGAACTCGGGCTGCTTTTGGAGTGCCAAATGTCTCCCACAATCTGACACCAGGAACATGGCCAGGTGAGTTTAGTTTCCCATGGAAAAGGGCCACCGTTCGTGTCCACCACCCTCATCCGGCCACCTCGGCTTCAGCCTGCAAAAATGCCGTGGCATTCAAGATTTCTCCCAGATGCAAGATGCCACATTTTGGAACTCGGGCTGCTTTTGGAGTGCCAAATGTCTCCCACAATCTGACACCAGGAACATGGCCAGGTGAGTTTAGTTTCCCATGGAAAAGGGCCACCGTTCGTGTCCACCACCCTCATCCGGACACCTCGGCTTCAGCCTGTAAAAATGCTGTGATATTCAAGATTTCTCCCAGATGCAAGATGCCACATTTTGGAACTCGGGCTTCTTTTGGAGTGCCAAATGTCTCCCACAATCTGACACCAGGAACATGGCCAGGTGAGTTTAGTTTCCCATGGAAAAGGGCCACCGTTCGTGTCCACCACCCTCATCCGGCCACCTCGGCTTCGGCCTGCAAAAAAGCCGTGATATTCAAGATTTCTCCCAGATGCAAGATGCCACATTTTGGAACTCGGGCTGCTTTTGGAGTGCCAAATGTCTCCCACAATCTGACACCAGGAACATGGGCAGGTGAGTTTAGTTTCCCATGGAAAAGGGCCACCGTTCGTGTCCACCACCCTCATCCGGACACCTCGGCTTCAGCCTGCAAAAATGCCGTGATATTCAAGATTTCTCCCACATGCAAGATGCCACATTTTGGAACTCGGCTGCTTTTGGAGTGCCAAATGTCTCCCACAATCTGACACCAGGAACATGGCCAGGTGAGTTTAGTTTCCCATGGAAAAGGGCCACCGTTCGTGTCCACCACCCTCATCCGGCCACCTCGGCTTCAGCCTGCAAAAATGCCGTGGCATTCAAGATTTCTCCCAGATGCAAGATGCCACATTTTGGAACTCGGGCTGCTTTTCGAGTGCCAAATGTCTCCCACAATCTGACACCAGGAACATGGCCAGGTGAGTTTAGTTTCCCATGGAAAAGGGCCACCGTTCGTGTCCACCACCCTCATCCGGCCACCTCGGCTTCGGCCTGCAAAAATGCCGTGATATTCAAGATTTCTCCCAGATGCAAGATGCCACATTTTGGAACTCGGGCTGCTTTTGGAGTGCCAAATGTCTCCCACAATCTGACACCAGGAACATGGCCAGGTGAGTTTAGTTTCCCATGGAAAAGGGCCACCGTTCGTGTCCACCACCCTCATCCGGCCACCTCGGCTTCAGCCTGCAAAAATGCCGTGATATTCAAGATTTCTCCCAGATGCAAGATGCCACATTTTGGAACTCGGGCTGCTTTTGGAGTGCCAAATGTCTCCCACAATCTGACACCAGGAACATGGCCAGGTGAGTTTAGTTTCCCATGGAAAAGGGCCACCGTTCGTGTCCACCACCCTCATCCGGCCACCTCGGTTTCAGCAAGCAAAAATGCCGTGATATTCAAGATTTCTCCCAGATGCAAGATGCCACATTTTGGAACTCGGGCTGCTTTTGGAGTGCCAAATGTCTCCCACAATCTGACACCAGGAACATGGCCAGGTGAGTTTAGTTTCCCATGGAAAAGGGCCACCGTTCGTGTCCACCACGGTCATCAGGCCACCTCGGCTTCAGCCTGCAAAAATGCCGTGATATTCAAGATTTCTCCCAGATGCAAGATGCCACATTTTGGAACTCGGGCTGCTTTTGGAGTGCCAAATGTCTCCCACAATCTGACACCAGGAACATGGCCAGGTGAGTTTAGTTTCCCATGGAAAAGGGCCACCGTTCGTGTCCACCACCCTCATCCGGCCAACTCGACTTCAGCTGGCAAAAGTGCTGTTATATTCAAGATTTCTCCCAGATGCAAGATGCCACATTTTGGAACTCGGGCTGCTTTTGGAGTGCCAAATGTCTCCCACAATCTGACACCAGGAACATGGCCAGGTGAGTTTAGTTTCCCATGGAAAAGGGCCACCGTTCGTGTCCACCACCCTCATCCGGCCACCTCGGCTTCGGCCTGCAAAAAAGCCGTGGCATTCAAGATTTCTCCCAGATGCAAGATGCCACATTTTGGAACTCGGGCTGCTTTTGGAGTGCCAAATGTCTCCCACAATCTGACACCAGGAACATGGGCAGGTGAGTTTAGTTTCCCATGGAAAAGGGCCACCGTTCGTGTCCACCACCCTCATCAGGCCACCGCGGCTTCAGCCTGCAAAAATGCCGTGGCATTCAAGATTTCTCCCAGATGCAAGATGCCACATTTTGGAACTCGGGCTGCTTTTGGAGTGCCAAATGTCTCCCACAATCTGACACCAGGAACATGGCCAGGTGAGTTTAGTTTCCCATGGAAAAGGGCCACCGTTCGTGTCCACCACGGTCATCAGGCCACCTCGGATTCAGCCTGCAAAAATGCCGTGATATTCAAGATTTCTCCCAGATGCAAGATGCCACATTTTGGAACTCGGGCTGCTTTTGGAGTGCCAAATGTCTCCCACAATCTGACACCAGGAACATGGCCAGGTGAGTTTAGTTTCCCATGGAAAAGGGCCACCGTTCGTGTCCACCACCCTCATCTGGCCACCTCGGCTTCGGCCTGCAAAAAAGCCGTGGCATTCAAGATTTCTCCCAGATGCAAGATGCCACATTTTGGAACTCGGGCTGCTTTTGGAGTGCCAAATGTCTCCCACAATCTGACACCAGGAACATGGCAAGATGAGTTTAGTTTCCCATGGAAAAGGGCCACCGTTCGTGTCCACCACGGCCATCAGGCCACCTCGGATTCAGCCTGCAAAAATGCCGTGATATTCAAGATTTCTCCCAGATGCAAGATGCCACATTTTGGAACTCGGGCTGCTTTTGGAGTGCCAAATGTCTCCCACAATCTGACACCAGGAACATGGCCAGGTGAGTTTAGTTTCCCATGGAAAAGGGCCACCGTTCGTGTCCACCACCCTCATCTGGCCACCTCGGCTTCGGCCTGCAAAAAAGCCGTGGCATTCAAGATTTCTCCCAGATGCAAGATGCCACATTTTGGAACTCGGGCTGCTTTTGGAGTGCCAAATGTCTCCCACAATCTGACACCAGGAACATGGGCAGGTGAGTTTAGTTTCCCATGGAAAAGGGCCACCGTTCGTGTCCACCACCCTCATCCGGACACCTCGGCTTCAGCCTGCAAAAATGCCGTGGCATTCAAGATTTCTCCCAGATGCAAGATGCCACATTTTGGAACTCAGGCTGCTTTTGGAGTGCCAAATGTCTCCCACAATCTGACACCAGGAACATGGCCACGTGAGTTTAGTTTCCCATGGAAAAGGGCCACCGTTCGTGTCCACCACCCTCATCCGGCCACCTCGGCTTCAGCCTGCAAAAATGCCGTGATATTCAAGATTTCTCCCAGATGCAAGATGCCACATTTTGGAACTCGGGCTGCTTTTGGAGTGCCAAATGTCTCCCACAATCTGACACCAGGAACATGGCCAGGTGAGTTTAGTTTCCCATGGAAAAGGGCCACCGTTCGTGTCCACCACCCTCATCCGGCCACCTCGGCTTCAGCCTGCAAAAATGCCGTGATATTCAAGATTTCTCCCAGATGCAAGATGCCACATTTTGGAACTCGGGCTGCTTTTCGAGTGCCAAATGTCTCCCACAATCTGACACCAGGAACATGGCCAGGTGAGTTTAGTTTCCCATGGAAAAGGGCCACCGTTCGTGTCCACCACCCTCATCAGGCCACCTCGGCTTCAGCCTGCAAAAATGCCGTGGCATTCAAGATTTCTCCCAGATGCAAGATGCCACATTTTGGAACTCGGGCTGCTTTTGGAGTGCCAAATGTCTCCCACAATCTGACACCAGGAACATGGCCAGGTGAGTTTAGTTTCCCATGGAAAAGGGCCACCGTTCGTGTCCACCACGGTCATCAGGCCACCTCGGATTTAGCCTGCAAAAATGCCGTGATATTCAAGATTTCTCCCAGATGCAAGATGCCACATTTTGGAACTCGGGCTGCTTTTGGAGTGCCAAATGTCTCCCACAATCTGACACCAGGAACATGGCCAGGTGAGTTTAGTTTCCCATGGAAAAGGGCCACCGTTCGTGTCCACCACCCTCATCTGGCCACCTCGGCTTCGGCCTGCAAAAAAGCCGTGGCATTCAAGATTTCTCCCAGATGCAAGATGCCACATTTTGGAACTCGGGCTGCTTTTGGAGTGCCAAATGTCTCCCACAATCTGACACCAGGAACATGGCCAGGTGAGTTTAGTTTCCCATGGAAAAGGGCCACCGTTCGTGTCCACCACCCTCATCTGGCCACCTCGGCTTCGGCCTGCAAAAAAGCCGTGGCATTCAAGATTTCTCCCAGATGCAAGATGCCACATTTTGGAACTCGGGCTGCTTTTGGAGTGCCAAATGTCTCCCACAATCTGACACCAGGAACATGGCCAGGTGAGTTTAGTTTCCCATGGAAAAGGGCCACCGTTCGTGTCCACCACGGCCATCAGGCCACCTCGGATTCAGCCTGCAAAAATGCCGTGATATTCAAGATTTCTCCCAGATGCAAGATGCCACATTTTGGAACTCGGGCTGCTTTTCGAGTGCCAAATGTCTCCCACAATCTGACACCAGGAACATGGCCAGGTGAGTTTAGTTTCCCATGGAAAAGGGCCACCGTTCGTGTCCACCACCCTCATCTGGCCACCTCGGCTTCGGCCTGCAAAAAAGCCGTGGCATTCAAGATTTCTCCCAGATGCAAGATGCCACATTTTGGAACTCGGGCTGCTTTTGGAGTGCCAAATGTCTCCCACAATCTGACACCAGGAACATGGCAAGGTGAGTTTAGTTTCCCATGGAAAAGGGCCACCGTTCGTGTCCACCACCCTCATCCGGACACCTCGGCTTCAGCCTGCAAAAATGCCGTGGCATTCAAGATTTCTCCCAGATGCAAGATGCCACATTTTGGAACTCGGGCTGCTTTTGGAGTGCCAAATGTCTCCCACAATCTGACACCAGGAACATGGCCACGTGAGTTTAGTTTCCCATGGAAAAGGGCCACCGTTCGTGTCCACCACCCTCATCCGGCCACCTCGGCTTCAGCCTGCAAAAATGCCGTGATATTCAAGATTTCTCCCAGATGCAAGATGCCACATTTTGGAACTCGGGCTGCTTTTGGAGTGCCAAATGTCTCCCACAATCTGACACCAGGAACATGGCCAGGTGAGTTTAGTTTCCCATGGAAAAGGGCCACCGTTCTTGTCCACCACCCTCATCCGGCCACCTCGGCTTCGGCCTGCAAAAATGCCGTGGCATTCAAGATTTCTCCCAGATGCAAGATGCCACATTTTGGAACTCGGGCTGCTTTTCGAGTGCCAAATGTCTCCCACAATCTGACACCAGGAACATGGCCAGGTGAGTTTAGTTTCCCATGGAAAAGGGCCACCGTTCGTGTCCACCACCCTCATCCGGCCACCTCGGCTTCGGCCTGCAAAAATGCCGTGATATTCAAGATTTCTCCCAGATGCAAGATGCCACATTTTGGAACTCGGGCTGCTTTTGGAGTGCCAAATGTCTCCCACAATCTGACACCAGGAACATGGCCAGGTGAGTTTAGTTTCCCATGGAAAAGGGCCACCGTTCGTGTCCACCACCCTCATCCGGCCACCTCGGCTTCAGCCTGCAAAAATGCCGTGATATTCAAGATTTCTCCCAGATGCAAGATGCCACATTTTGGAACTCGAGCTGCTTTTGGAGTGCCAAATGTCTCCCACAATCTGACACCAGGAACATGGCCAGGTGAGTTTAGTTTCCCATGGAAAAGGGCCACCGTTTGTGTCCACCACCCTCATCCGGCCACCTCGGCTTCAGCCTGCAAAAATGCCGTGATATTCAAGATTTCTCCCAGATGCAAGATGCCACATTTTGGAACTCGGGCTGCTTTTGGAGTGCCAAATGTCTCCCACAATCTGACACCAGGAACATGGCCAGGTGAGTTTAGTTTCCCATGGAAAAGCACCACCGTTCGTGTCCACCACCCTCATCCGGCCACCTCGGCTTCAGCCTGCAAAAATGCCGTGATATTCAAGATTTCTCCCAGATGCAAGATGCCACATTTTGGAACTCAGGCTGCTTTTGGAGTGCCAAATGTCTCCCACAATCTGACACCAGGAACATGGCCAGGTGCGTTTAGTTTCCCATGGAAAAGGGCCACCGTTCGTGTCCACCACGGTCATCAGGCCACCTCGGATTCAGCCTGCAAAAATGCCGTGATATTCAAGATTTCTCCCAGATGCAAGATGCCACATTTTGGAACTCGGGCTGCTTTTGGAGTGCCAAATGTCTCCCACAATCTGACACCAGGAACATGGCCAGGTGAGTTTAGTTTCCCATGGAAAAGCACCACCGTTCGTGTCCACCACCCTCATCCGGCCACCGCGGCTTCAGCCTGCAAAAATGCCGTGATATTCAAGATTTCTCCCAGATGCAAGATGCCACATTTTGGAACTCGGGCTGATTTTGGAGTGCCAAATGTCTCCCACAATCTGACACCAGGAACATGGCCAGGTGAGTTTAGTTTCCCATGGAAAAGGGCCACCGTTCGTGTCCACCACCCTCATCCGGCCACCTCGGCTTCAGCCTGCAAAAATGCCGTGATATTCAAGATTTCTCCCAGATGCAAGATGCCACATTTTGGAACTCGGGCTGCTTTTGGAGTGCCAAATGTCTCCCACAATCTGACACCAGGAACATGGCCAGGTGAGTTTAGTTTCCCATGGAAAAGGGCCACCGTTCGTGTCCACCACCCTCATTTGGCCACTTCGGCTTCAGCCTGCAAAAATGCCGTGATATTCAAGATTTCTCCCAGATGCAAGATGCCACATTTTGGAACTCGGGCTGCTTTTGGAGTGCCAAATGTCTCCCACAATCTGACACCAGGAACATGGCCAGGTGAGTTTAGTTTCCCATGGAAAAGGGCCACCGTTCGTGTCCACCACCCTCATCCGGCCACCTCGGATTCAGCCTGCAAAAATGCCGTGATATTCAAGATTTCTCCAAGATGCAAGATGCCACATTTTGGAACTCGGGCTGCTTTTGGAGTGCCAAATGTCTCCCACAATCTGACACCAGGAACATGGCCAGGTGAGTTTAGTTTCCCATGGAAAAGCACCACCGTTCGTGTCCACCACCCTCATCCGGCCACCTCGGCTTCAGCCTGCAAAAATGCCGTGATATTCAAGATTTCTCCCAGATGCAAGATGCCACATTTTAGAACTCAGGCTGGTTTTGGAGTGCCAAATGTCTCCCACAATCTGACACCAGGAACATGGCCAGGTGAGTTTAGTTTCCCATGGAAAAGGGCAACCGTTCGTGTCCACCACCCTCATCCGGCCACCTCGGCTTCGGCCTGCAAAAGTGCTGTTTTATTCAAGATTTCTCCCAGATGCAAGATGCCACATTTTGGAACTCAGGCTGCTTTTGGAGTGCCAAATGTCTCCCACAATCTGACACCAGGAACATGGCCAGGTGAGTTTAGTTTCCCATGGAAAAGCACCACCGTTCGTGTCCACCACCCTCATCCGGCCACCTCGGCTTCAGCCTGCAAAAATGCCGTGATATTCAAGATTTCTCCCAGATGCAAGATGCCACATTTTGGAACTCGGGCTGCTTTTGGAGTGCCAAATGTCTCCCACAATCTGACACCAGGAACATGGCCAGGTGAGTTTAGTTTCCCATGGAAAAGGGCCACCGTTCGTGTCCACCATGGTCATCAGGCCACCTCGGATTCAGCCTGCAAAAATGCCGTGATATTCAAGATTTCTCCCAGATGCAAGATGCCACATTTTGGAACTCGGGCTGCTTTTGGAGTGCCAAATGTCTCCCACAATCTGACACCAGGAACATGGCCAGGTGAGTTTAGTTTCCCATGGAAAAGGGCCACCGTTCGTGTCCACCACCCTCATCTGGCCACCTCGGCTTCAGCCTGCAAAAATGCCGTGGCATTCAAGATTTCTCCCAGATGCAAGATGCCACATTTTGGAACTCGGGCTGCTTTTGGAGTGCCAAATGTCTCCCACAATCTGACACCAGGAACATGGCAAGGTGAGTTTAGTTTCCCATGGAAAAGGGCCACCGTTCATGTCCACCACCCTCATCCGGCCACCTCAGCTTTAGCAAGCAAAAAAGCCGTGTTATTCAAGATTTCTCCCAGATGCAAGATGCCACATTTTGGAACTCGGGCTGCTTTTGGAGTGCCAAATGTCTCCCACAATCTGACACCAGGAACATGGCCAGGTGAGTTTAGTTTCCCATGGAAAAGGGCCACCGTTCGTGTCCACCACGGTCATCAGGCCACCTCGGATTCAGCCTGCAAAAATGCCGTGATATTCAAGATTTCTCCCAGATGCAAGATGCCACATTTTGGAACTCGGGCTGCTTTTGGAGTGCCAAATGTCTCCCACAATCTGACACCAGGAACATGGCCAGGTGAGTTTAGTTTCCCATGGAAAAGCACCACCGTTCGTGTCCACCACCCTCATCCTGCCACCTCGGCTTCAGCCTGCAAAAATGCTGTGATATTCAAGATTTCTCCCAGATGCAAGATGCCACATTTTAGAACTCAGGCTGGTTTTGGAGTGCCAAATGTCTCCCACAATCTGACACCAGGAACATGGGCAGGTGAGTTTAGTTTCCCATGGAAAAGGGCCACCGTTCGTGTCCACCACCCTCATCCGGCCACCTCGGCTTCGGCCTGCAAAAGTGCTGTTATATTCAAGATTTCTCCCAGATGCAAGATGCCACATTTTGGAACTCAGGCTGCTTTTGGAGTGCCAAACGTCTCCCACAATCTGACACCAGGAACATGGCCAGGTGAGTTTAGTTTCCCATGGAAAAGGGCCACCGTTCGTGTCCACCACCCTCATCCGGCCACCTCGGCTTCAGCCTGCAAAAATGCCGTGATATTCAAGATTTCTCCCAGATGCAAGATGCCACATTTTGGAACTCGGGCTGCTTTTGGAGTGCCAAATGTCTCCCACAATCTGACACCAGGAACATGGCCAGGTGAGTTTAGTTTCCCATGGAAAAGGGCCACCGTTCGTGTCCACCACGGTCATCAGGCCACCTCGGATTCAGCCTGCAAAAATGCCGTGATATTCAAGATTTCTCCCAGATGCAAGATGCCACATTTTGGAACTCGGGCTGCTTTTGGAGTGCCAAATGTCTCCCACAATCTGACACCAGGAACATGGCCAGGTGAGTTTAGTTTCCCATGGAAAAGGGCCACCGTTCGTGTCCACCACCCTCATCTGGCCACCTCGGCTTCGGCCTGCAAAAAAGCCGTGGCATTCAAGATTTCTCCCAGATGCAAGATGCCACATTTTGGAACTCGGGCTGCTTTTGGAGTGCCAAATGTCTCCCACAATCTGACACCAGGAACATGGCAAGGTGAGTTTAGTTTCCCATGGAAAAGGGCCACCGTTCGTGTCCACCACCCTCATCCGGCCACCTCGGCTTTAGCAAGCAAAAAAGCCGTGTTATTCAAGATTTCTCCCAGATGCAAGATGCCACATTTTGGAACTCGGGCTGCTTTTGGAGTGCCAAATGTCTCCCACAATCTGACACCAGGAACATGGCCAGGTGAGTTTAGTTTCCCATGGAAAAGGGCCACCGTTCGTGTCCACCACCCTCATCCGGCCACCTCGGCTTCAGCCTGCAAAAATGCCGTGATATTCAAGATTTCTCCCAGATGCAAGATGCCACATTTTGGAACTCGGGCTGCTTTTGGAGTGCCAAATGTCTCCCACAATCTGACACCAGGAACATGGCCAGGTGCGTTTAGTTTCCCATGGAAAAGGGCCACCGTTCGTGTCCACCACCCTCATCCGGCCACCTCGGCTTCAGCCTGCAAAAATGCCGTGATATTCAAGATTTCTCCCAGATGCAAGATGCCACATTTTGGAACTCGAGCTGCTTTTGGAGTGCCAAATGTCTCCCACAATCTGACACCAGGAACATGGCCAGGTGAGTTTAGTTTCCCATGGAGAAGGGCCACCGTTTGTGTCCACCACCCTCATCCGGCCACCTCGGCTTCAGCCTGCAAAAATGCCGTGATATTCAAGATTTCTCCCAGATGCAAGATGCCACATTTTGGAACTCGGGCTGCTTTTGGAGTGCCAAATGTCTCCCACAATCTGACACCAGGAACATGGCCAGGTGAGTTTAGTTTCCCATGGAAAAGCACCACCGTTCGTGTCCACCACCCTCATCCGGCCACCTCGGCTTCAGCCTGCAAAAATGCCGTGATATTCAAGATTTCTCCCAGATGCAAGATGCCACATTTTGGAACTCGGGCTGCTTTTGGAGTGCCAAATGTCTCCCACAATCTGACACCAGGAACATGGCCAGGTGCGTTTAGTTTCCCATGGAAAAGGGCCACCGTTCGTGTCCACCACGGTCATCAGGCCACCTCGGATTCAGCCTGCAAAAATGCCGTGATATTCAAGATTTCTCCCAGATGCAAGATGCCACATTTTGGAACTCGGGCTGCTTTTGGAGTGCCAAATGTCTCCCACAATCTGACACCAGGAACATGGCCAGGTGAGTTTAGTTTCCCATGGAAAAGCACCACCGTTCGTGTCCACCACCCTCATCCGGCCACCGCGGCTTCAGCCTGCAAAAATGCCGTGATATTCAAGATTTCTCCCAGATGCAAGATGCCACATTTTGGAACTCAGGCTGCTTTTGGAGTGTCAAATGTCTCCCACAATCTGACACCAGGAACATGGCCAGGTGAGTTTAGTTTCCCATGGAAAAGGGCCACCGTTCGTGTCCACCACGGCCATCAGGCCACCTCGGATTCAGCCTGCAAAAATGCCGTGGCATTCAAGATTTCTCCCAGATGCAAGATGCCACATTTTGGAACTCGGGCTGATTTTGGAGTGCCAAATGTCTCCCACAATCTGACACCAGGAACATGGCCAGGTGAGTTTAGTTTCCCATGGAAAAGGGCCACCGTTCGTGTCCACCACCCTCATCCGGCCACCTCGGCTTCAGCCTGCAAAAATGCCGTGATATTCAAGATTTCTCCCAGATGCAAGATGCCACATTTTGGAACTCGGGCTGCTTTTGGAGTGCCAAATGTCTCCCACAATCTGACACCAGGAACATGGCCAGGTGAGTTTAGTTTCCCATGGAAAAGGGCCACCGTTCGTGTCCACCACCCTCATTTGGCCACTTCGGCTTCAGCCTGCAAAAATGCCGTGATATTCAAGATTTCTCCCAGATGCAAGATGCCACATTTTGGAACTCGGGCTGCTTTTGGAGTGCCAAATGTCTCCCACAATCTGACACCAGGAACATGGCCAGGTGAGTTTAGTTTCCCATGGAAAAGGGCCACCGTTCGTGTCCACCACGGTCATCAGGCCACCTCGGATTCAGCCTGCAAAAATGCCGTGATATTCAAGATTTCTCCCAGATGCAAGATGCCACATTTTGGAACTCGGGCTGCTTTTGGAGTGCCAAATGTCTCCCACAATCTGACACCAGGAACATGGCCAGGTGAGTTTAGTTTCCCATGGAAAAGCACCACCGTTCGTGTCCACCACCCTCATCCGGCCACCTCGGCTTCAGCCTGCAAAAATGCCGTGATATTCAAGATTTCTCCCAGATGCAAGATGCCACATTTTAGAACTCGGGCTGCTTTTGGAGTGCCAAATGTCTCCCACAATCTGACACCAGGAACATGGCCAGGTGAGTTTAGTTTCCCATGGAAAAGGGCAACCGTTCGTGTCCACCACCCTCATCCGGCCACCTCGGCTTCGGCCTGCAAAAGTGCTGTTTTATTCAAGATTTCTCCCAGATGCAAGATGCCACATTTTGGAACTCAGGCTGCTTTTGGAGTGCCAAATGTCTCCCACAATCTGACACCAGGAACATGGCCAGGTGAGTTTAGTTTCCCATGGAAAAGCACCACCGTTCGTGTCCACCACCCTCATCCGGCCACCTCGGCTTCAGCCTGCAAAAATGCTGTGATATTCAAGATTTCTCCCAGATGCAAGATGCCACATTTTGGAACTCGGGCTGCTTTTGGAGTGCCAAATGTCTCCCACAATCTGACACCAGGAACATGACCAGGTGAGTTTAGTTTCCCATGGAAAAGGGCCACCGTTCGTGTCCACCATGGTCATCAGGCCACCTCGGATTCAGCCTGCAAAAATGCCGTGATATTCAAGATTTCTCCCAGATGCAAGATGCCACATTTTGGAACTCGGGCTGCTTTTGGAGTGCCAAATGTCTCCCACAATCTGACACCAGGAACATGGCCAGGTGAGTTTAGTTTCCCATGGAAAAGGGCCACCGTTCGTGTCCACCACCCTCATCTGGCCACCTCGGCTTCAGCCTGCAAAAATGCCGTGGCATTCAAGATTTCTCCCAGATGCAAGATGCCACATTTTGGAACTCGGGCTGCTTTTGGAGTGCCAAATGTCTCCCACAATCTGACACCAGGAACATGGCAAGGTGAGTTTAGTTTCCCATGGAAAAGGGCCACCGTTCATGTCCACCACCCTCATCCGGCCACCTCGGCTTTAGCAAGCAAAAAAGCCGTGTTATTCAAGATTTCTCCCAGATGCAAGATGCCACATTTTGGAACTCGGGCTGCTTTTGGAGTGCCAAATGTCTCCCACAATCTGACACCAGGAACATGGCCAGGTGAGTTTAGTTTCCCATGGAAAAGGGCCACCGTTCGTGTCCACCACCCTCATCCGGCCACCTCGGCTTCAGCCTGCAAAAATGCCGTGATATTCAAGATTTCTCCCAGATGCAAGATGCCACATTTTGGAACTCGGGCTGCTTTTGGAGTGCCAAATGTCTCCCACAATCTGACACCAGGAACATGGCCAGGTGAGTTTAGTTTCCCATGGAAAAGGGCCACCGTTCGTGTCCACCACGGTCATCAGGCCACCTCGGATTCAGCCTGCAAAAATGCCGTGATATTCAAGATTTCTCCCAGATGCAAGATGCCACATTTTGGAACTCGGGCTGCTTTTGGAGTGCCAAATGTCTCCCACAATCTGACACCAGGAACATGGCCAGGTGAGTTTAGTTTCCCATGGAAAAGCACCACCGTTCGTGTCCACCACCCTCATCCGGCCACCTCGGCTTCAGCCTGCAAAAATGCTGTGATATTCAAGATTTCTCCCAGATGCAAGATGCCACATTTTAGAACTCAGGCTGGTTTTGGAGTGCCAAATGTCTCCCACAATCTGACACCAGGAACATGGGCAGGTGAGTTTAGTTTCCCATGGAAAAGGGCCACCGTTCGTGTCCACCACCCTCATCCGGCCACCTCGGCTTCGGCCTGCAAAAGTGCTGTTATATTCAAGATTTCTCCCAGATGCAAGATGCCACATTTTGGAACTCAGGCTGCTTTTGGAGTGCCAAATGTCTCCCACAATCTGACATCAGGAACATGGCCAGGTGAGTTTAGTTTCCCATGGAAAAGGGCCACCGTTCGTGTCCACCACCCTCATCCGGCCACCTCGGCTTCAGCCTGCAAAAGTGCCGTGATATTCAAGATTTCTCCCAGATGCAAGATGCCACATTTTGGAACTCGGGCTGCTTTTGGAGTGCCAAATGTCTCCCACAATCTGACACCAGGAACATGGCCAGGTGAGTTTAGTTTCCCATGGAAAAGGGCCACCGTTCGTGTCCACCACGGTCATCAGGCCACCTCGGATTCAGCCTGCAAAAATGCCGTGATATTCAAGATTTCTCCCAGATGCAAGATGCCACATTTTGGAACTCGGGCTGCTTTTGGAGTGCCAAATGTCTCCCACAATCTGACACCAGGAACATGGCCAGGTGAGTTTAGTTTCCCATGGAAAAGGGCCACCGTTCGTGTCCACCACCCTCATCTGGCCACCTCGGCTTCGGCCTGCAAAAAAGCCGTGGCATTCAAGATTTCTCCCAGATGCAAGATGCCACATTTTGGAACTCGGGCTGCTTTTGGAGTGCCAAATGTCTCCCACAATCTGACACCAGGAACATGGCAAGGTGAGTTTAGTTTCCCATGGAAAAGGGCCACCGTTCGTGTCCACCACCCTCATCCGGCCACCTCGGCTTTAGCAAGCAAAAATGCCGTGTTATTCAAGATTTCTCCCAGATGCAAGATGCCACATTTTGGAACTCAGGCTGCTTTTGGAGTGCCAAATGTCTCCCACAATCTGACACCAGGAACATGGCCAGGTGAGTTTAGTTTCCCATGGAAAAGGGCCACCGTTCGTGTCCACCACCCTCATCCGGCCACCTCGGCTTCAGCCTGCAAAAATGCCGTGATATTCAAGATTTCTCCCAGATGCAAGATGCCACATTTTGGAACTCGGGCTGCTTTTGGAGTGCCAAATGTCTCCCACAATCTGACACCAGGAACATGGCCAGGTGCGTTTAGTTTCCCATGGAAAAGGGCCACCGTTCGTGTCCACCACCCTCATCCGGCCACCTCGGCTTCAGCCTGCAAAAATGCCGTGATATTCAAGATTTCTCCCAGATGCAAGATGCCACATTTTGGAACTCAGGCTGCTTTTGGAGTGCCAAATGTCTCCCACAATCTGACACCAGGAACATGGCCAGGTGAGTTTAGTTTCCCATGGAAAAGGGCCACGGTTCGTGTCCACCACCCTCATCCGGCCACCTCGGCTTCGGCCTGCAAAAATGCCGTGGCATTCAAGATTTCTCCCAGATGCAAGATGCCACATTTTGGAACTCGGGCTGCTTTTGGAGTGCCAAATGTCTCCCACAATCTGACACCAGGAACATGGCCAGGTGAGTTTAGTTTCCCATGGAAAAGGGCCACCGTTCGTGTATACCACCCTCATCCGGCCACCTCGGCTTCAGCCTGCAAAAATGCCGTGATATTCAAGATTTCTCCCAGATGCAAGATGCCACATTTTGGAACTCGGGCTGCTTTTGGAGTGCCAAATGTCTCCCACAATCTGACACCAGGAACATGGCCAGGTGAGTTTAGTTTCCCATGGAAAACTGCCACCGTACTTCTCCACCATCCTCATCCGGCCACCTCGGCTTCGGCATGCAAAAATGCCGTGGCATTCAAGATTTCTCCCACCTGCAAGATGCCACATTTTGGAACTCAAGGTGCTTTTGGAGTGCCAAATGTCTTCCACAATCTGACATCAGGAACATGGCCAGGTGAGTTTAGTTTCCCATGGAAAAGGGCCACCGTTCGTGTCCACCACCCTCATCCGGCCACCTCGACTTCGGCCTGCAAAAGTGCTGTTATATTCAAGATTTCTCCCAGATGCAAGATGCCACATTTTGGAACTCGGGCTGCTTTTGGAGTGCCAAATGTCTCCCACAATCTGACACCAGGAACATGGCCAGGTGAGTTTAGTTTCCCATGGAAAAGGGCCACCGTTCGTGTCCACCACCCTCATCCGGCCACCGCGGCTTCAGCCTGCAAAAATGCCGTGATATTCAAGATTTCTCCCAGATGCAAGATGCCACATTTTGGAACTCGGGCTGCTTTTGGAGTGCCAAATGTCTCCCACAATCTGACACCAGGAACATGGCCAGGTGAGTTTAGTTTCCCATGGAAAAGGGCCACCGTTCGTGTCCACCACCCTCATCTGGACACCTCGGCTTCAGCCTGCAAAAATGCCGTGATATTCAAGATTTCTCCCAGATGCAAGATGCCACATTTTGGAACTCGGGCTGCTTTTGGAGTGCCAAATGTCTCCCACAATCTGACACCAGGAACATGGCCAGGTGAGTTTAGTTTCCCATGGAAAAGGGACACCGTTCGTGTCCACAACGGTCATCAGGCCACCTCGGCTTCAGACTGCAAAAATGCCGTGATATTCAAGATTTCTCCCAGATGCAAGATGCCACATTTTGGAACTCGGGCTGCTTTTGGAGTGCCAAATGTCTCCCACAATCTGACACCAGGAACATGGCCAGGTGAGTTTAGTTTCCCATGGAAAAGGGCCACCGTTCGTGTCCACCACCCTCATCCGGCCACCTCGGCTTCGGCCTGCAAAAATGCCGTGGCATTCAAGATTTCTCCCAGATGCAAGATGCCACATTTTGGAACTCGGGCTGCTTTTGGAGTGCCAAATGTCTCCCACAATCTGACACCAGGAACATGGCCAGGTGAGTTTAGTTTCCCATGGAAAAGGGCCACCGTTCGTGTCCACCACCCTCATCCGGCCACCTCGGCTTCGGCCTGCAAAGATGCCGTGTCATTCAAGATTTCTCCCACATGCAAGATGCCACATTTTGGAACTCGGGCTGCTTTTGGAGTGCCAAATGTCTCCCACAATCTGACACCAGGAACATGGCCAGGTGAGTTTAGTTTCCCATGGAAAAGGGCCACCGTTCGTGTCCACCACCCTCATCCTGCCCAATCCTGCCCTATCAGCTTCTGCCTGTAAAAATGCCGTGGCATTCAAGATTTCTCCCAGATGCAAGATGCCACATTTTGGAACTCAGGCTGCTTTCGGAGTGCCAAATGTCTCCCACAATCTGACACCAGGAACATGGCCAGGTGAGTTTAGTTTCCCATGGAAAAGGACCACTGTTCGTGTCCACCACCCTCATCCGGCCACTTCAGCTTCAGCCTGCAAAAATGCCGTGACATTCAGGATTTCTCCCAGATGCAAGATGCCACATTTTGGAACTCGGGCTGCTTTTGGAGTGCCAAATGTCTCCCACAATTTGACATCAGGAACATGGCCAGGTGAGTTTAGTTTCCCATGGAAAAGGGCCACCGTTCGTGTCCACCACCCTCATCCTGCCCAATCCTGCCCTATCAGATTCTGCCTGTAAAAATGCCGTGGCATTCAAGATTTCTCCCAGATGCAAGATGCCACATTTTGGAACTCGAGCTGCTTTTGGAGTGCCAAATGTCTCCCACAATCTGACACCAGGAACATGGCCAGGTGAGTTTAGTTTCCCATGGAAAAGGGCCACCGTTCGTGTTCACCTCCCTCATCCGGCCACCTCGGCTTCGGCCTGGAAAACTGCTGTGGCATTCAAGATTTCTCCCAGATGCAAGATGCCACATTTTGGAACTCGGGCTGCTTTTGGAGTGCCAAATGTCTCCCACAATTTGACATCAGGAACATGGCCAGGTGAGTTTAGTTTCCCATGGAAAAGGGCCACCGTTCGTGTCCACCACCCTCATACTGCCCAATCCTGCCCTATCGGCTTCTGCCTGTAAAAATTCAGTGGCATTCAAAATTTCTCCCACATGCAAGATGCCACATTTTGGAACTCGAGCTGCTTTTGGAGTGCCAAATGTCTCCCACAATCTGACACCAGGAACATGGCCAGGTGAGTTTAGTTTCCCATGGAAAATAGCCACCGTTCGTGTCCACCACCTTCATCCGGCCACCTCAGCTTCCGCCTGCAAAAATGCCGTGATATTCAAGATTTCTCCCAGATGCAAGATGCCACATTTTGGAACTCGGGCTGCTTTTGGAGTGCTAAATGTCTCCGACAATCTGACACCAGGAACATGGCCAGGTGAGTTTATTTTGCCATGGAAAAGGGCCACCGTTCGTTTCCACCACCCTCATCCGGCCACGTCGGCTTCGGCCTGCAAAAATGCCGTGGCATTCAAGATTTCTCCCAGATGCAAGATGCCACATTTTGGAACTCGGGCTGCTTTTGGAGTGCCAAATGTCTCCCACAATCTGACACCAGGAACATGGCCAGGTGAGTTTAGTTTCCCATGGAAAAGGGCCACCGTTCGTGTCCACCACCCTCATACGGCCACCTGGGCTTCAGCCTGCAAAAATGCCGTGATATTCAAGATTTCTCCCAGATGCAAGATGCCACATTTTGGAACTCGGGCTGCTTTTGGAGTGCCAAATGTCTCCCACAATCTGACACCAGGAACATGGCCAGGTGAGTTTAGTTTCCCATGGAAAAGGGCCACCGTTCGTGTCCACCACCCTCATCAGGCCACCTCGGCTTCAGCCTGCAAAAATGCCGTGATATTCAAGATTTCTCCCAGATGCAAGATGCCACATTTTGGAACTCGGGCTGCTTTTGGAGTGCCAAATGTCTCCCACAATCTGACACCAGGAACATGGCCAGGTGAGTTTAGTTTCCCATGGAAAAGGGCCACCGTTCGTGTCCACCACCCTCATCCGGCCACCTCGGCTTCGGCCTGCAAAGATGCCGTGTCATTCAAGATTTCTCCCACATGCAAGATGCCACATTTTGGAACTCGGGCTGCTTTTGGAGTGCCAAATGTCTCCCACAATCTGACACCAGGAACATGGCCAGGTGAGTTTAGTTTCCCATGGAAAAGGGCCACCGTTCGTGTCCACCACCCTCATCCTGCCCAATCCTGCCCTATCAGCTTCTGCCTGTAAAAATGCCGTGGCATTCAAGATTTCTCCCAGATGCAAGATGCCACATTTTGGAACTCAGGCTGCTTTCGGAGTGCCAAATGTCTCCCACAATCTGACACCAGGAACATGGCCAGGTGAGTTTAGTTTCCCATGGAAAAGGACCACTGTTCGTGTCCACCACCCTCATCCGGCCACTTCAGCTTCAGCCTGCAAAAATGCCGTGACATTCAGGATTTCTCCCAGATGCAAGATGCCACATTTTGGAACTCGGGCTGCTTTTGGAGTGCCAAATGTCTCCCACAATTTGACATCAGGAACATGGCCAGGTGAGTTTAGTTTCCCATGGAAAAGGGCCACCGTTCGTGTCCACCACCCTCATCCTGCCCAATCCTGCCCTATCAGATTCTGCCTGTAAAAATGCCGTGGCATTCAAGATTTCTCCCAGATGCAAGATGCCACATTTTGGAACTCGAGCTGCTTTTGGAGTGCCAAATGTCTCCCACAATCTGACACCAGGAACATGGCCAGGTGAGTTTAGTTTCCCATGGAAAAGGGCCACCGTTCGTGTTCACCTCCCTCATCCGGCCACCTCGGCTTCGGCCTGGAAAACTGCTGTGGCATTCAAGATTTCTCCCAGATGCAAGATGCCACATTTTGGAACTCGGGCTGCTTTTGGAGTGCCAAATGTCTCCCACAATTTGACATCAGGAACATGGCCAGGTGAGTTTAGTTTCCCATGGAAAGAGGGCCACCGTTCGTGTCCACCACCCTCATACTGCCCAATCCTGCCCTATCGGCTTCTGCCTGTAAAAATTCAGTGGCATTCAAAATTTCTCCCACATGCAAGATGCCACATTTTGGAACTCGAGCTGCTTTTGGAGTGCCAAATGTCTCCCACAATCTGACACCAGGAACATGGCCAGGTGAGTTTAGTTTCCCATGGAAAATAGCCACCGTTCGTGTCCACCACCTTCATCCGGCCACCTCAGCTTCCGCCTGCAAAAATGCCGTGATATTCAAGATTTCTCCCAGATGCAAGATGCCACATTTTGGAACTCGGGCTGCTTTTGGAGTGCTAAATGTCTCCGACAATCTGACACCAGGAACATGGCCAGGTGAGTTTATTTTGCCATGGAAAAGGGCCACCGTTCGTTTCCACCACCCTCATCCGGCCACGTCGGCTTCGGCCTGCAAAAATGCCGTGGCATTCAAGATTTCTCCCAGATGCAAGATGCCACATTTTGGAACTCGGGCTGCTTTTGGAGTGCCAAATGTCTCCCACAATCTGACACCAGGAACATGGCCAGGTGAGTTTAGTTTCCCATGGAAAAGGGCCACCGTTCGTGTCCACCACCCTCATACGGCCACCTGGGCTTCAGCCTGCAAAAATGCCGTGATATTCAAGATTTCTCCCAGATGCAAGATGCCACATTTTGGAACTCGGGCTGCTTTTGGAGTGCCAAATGTCTCCCACAATCTGACACCAGGAACATGGCCAGGTGAGTTTAGTTTCCCATGGAAAAGGGCCACCGTTCGTGTCCACCACCCTCATCAGGCCACCTCGGCTTCAGCCTGCAAAAATGCCGTGATATTCAAGATTTCTCCCAGATGCAAGATGCCACATTTTGGAACTCGGGCTGCTTTTGGAGTGCCAAATGTCTCCCACAATCTGACACCAGGAACATGGCCAGGTGAGTTTAGTTTCCCATGGAAAAGGGACACCGTTCGTGTCCACAACCGTCATCAGGCCACCTCGGCTTCAGCCTGCAAAAATGCCGTGATATTCAAGATTTCTCCCAGATGCAAGATGCCACATTTTGGAACTCGGGCTGCTTTTGGAGTGCCAAATGTCTCCCACAATCTGACACCAGGAACATGGCCAGGTGAGTTTAGTTTCCCATGGAAAAGGGCCACCGTTCGTGTCCACCACCCTCATCCTGCCCAATCCTGCCCTATCGGCTTCTGCCTGTAAAAATGCCGTGATATTCAAGATTTCTCCCAGATGCAAGGTGCCACATTTTGGAACTCGGGCTGCTTTTGGAGTGCCAAATGTCTCCCACAATCTGACACCAGGAACATGGCCAGGTGAGTTTAGTTTCCCATGGAAAAGGGCCACCGTTCGTGTCCACCACCCTCATCCGGCCACCTCGGCTTCGGCCTGCAAAAATGCCGTGGCATTCAAGATTTCTCCCAGATGCAAGATGCCACATTTTGGAACTCGGGCTGCTTTTGGAGTGCCAAATGTCTCCCACAATCTGACACCAGGAACATGGCCAGGTGAGTTTAGTTTCCCATGGAAAAGGGCCACCGTTCGTGTCCACCACCCTCATCCGGCCACCTCGGCTTCGGCCTGCAAAGATGCCGTGTCATTCAAGATTTCTCCCACATGCAAGATGCCACATTTTGGAACTCGGGCTGCTTTTGGTGTGCCAAATGTCTCCCACAATCTGACACCAGGAACATGGCCAGGTGAGTTTAGTTTCCCATGGAAAAGGGCCACCGTTCGTGTCCACCTCCCTCATCCGGCCACATCGCCTTCGGCCTGAAAAAATGCTGTGGCATTCAAGATTTCTCCCAGATGCAAGATGCCACATTTTGGAACTCGGGCTGCTTTTGGAGTGCCAAATGTCTCCCACAATCTGACACCAGGAACATGGCCAGGTGAGTTTAGTTTCCCATGGAAAAGGGCCACCGTTCGTGTCCACCACCCTCATCCTGCCCAATCCTGCCCTATCAGCTTCTGCCTGTAAAAATGCCGTGGCATTCAAGATTTCTCCCAGATGCAAGATGCCACATTTTGGAACTCAGGCTGCTTTTGGAGTGCCAAATGTCTCCCACAATCTGACACCAGGAACATGGCCAGGTGAGTTTAGTTTCCCATGGAAAAGGACCACTGTTCGTGTCCACCACCCTCATCCGGCCACTTCAGCTTCAGCCTGCAAAAATGCCGTGACATTCAGGATTTCTCCCAGATGCAAGATGCCACATTTTGGAACTCGGGCTGCTTTTGGAGTGCCAAATGTCTCCCACAATTTGACATCAGGAACATGGCCAGGTGAGTTTAGTTTCCCATGGAAAAGGGCCACCGTTCGTGTCCACCACCCTCATCCTGCCCAATCCTGCCCTATCAGATTCTGCCTGTAAAAATGCCGTGGCATTCAAGATTTCTCCCAGATGCAAGATGCCACATTTTGGAACTCGAGCTGCTTTTGGAGTGCCAAATGTCTCCCACAATCTGACACCAGGAACATGGCCAGGTGAGTTTAGTTTCCCATGGAAAAGGGCCACCGTTCGTGTTCACCTCCCTCATCCGGCCACCTCGGCTTCGGCCTGCAAAAATGCCGTGGCATTCAAGATTTCTCCCAGATGCAAGATGCCACATTTTGGAACTCGGGCTGCTTTTGGAGTGCCAAATGTCTCCCACAATCTGACACCAGGAACATGGCCAGGTGAGTTTAGTTTCCCATGGAAAAGGGACACCGTTCGTGTCCACAACGGTCATCAGGCCACCTGGGCTTCAGCCTGCAAAAATGCCGTGATATTCAAGATTTCTCCCAGATGCAAGATGCCACATTTTGGAACTCGGGCTGCTTTTGGAGTGCCAAATGTCTCCCACAATCTGACACCAGGAACATGGCCAGGTGAGTTTAGTTTCCCATGGAAAAGGGCCACCGTTCGTGTCCACCACCCTCATCAGGCCACCTCGGCTTCAGCCTGCAAAAATGCCGTGATATTCAAGATTTCTCCCAGATGCAAGATGCCACATTTTGGAACTCGGGCTGCTTTTGGAGTGCCAAATGTCTCCCACAATCTGACACCAGGAACATGGCCAGGTGAGTTTAGTTTCCCATGGAAAAGGGACACCGTTCGTGTCCACAACCGTCATCAGGCCACCTCGGCTTCAGCCTGCAAAAATGCCGTGATATTCAAGATTTCTCCCAGATGCAAGATGCCACATTTTGGAACTCGGGCTGCTTTTGGAGTGCCAAATGTCTCCCACAATCTGACACCAGGAACATGGCCAGGTGAGTTTAGTTTCCCATGGAAAAGGGCCACCGTTCGTGTCCACCACCCTCATCCTGCCCAATCCTGCCCTATCGGCTTCTGCCTGTAAAAATGCCGTGATATTCAAGATTTCTCCCAGATGCAAGGTGCCACATTTTGGAACTCGGGCTGCTTTTGGAGTGCCAAATGTCTCCCACAATCTGACACCAGGAACATGGCCAGGTGAGTTTAGTTTCCCATGGAAAAGGGCCACCGTTCGTGTCCACCACCCTCATCCGGCCACCTCGGCTTCGGCCTGCAAAAATGCCGTGGCATTCAAGATTTCTCCCAGATGCAAGATGCCACGTTTTGGAACTCAGGCTGCTTTTGGAGTGCCAAATGTCTCCCACAATCTGACACCAGGAACATGGCCAGGTGAGTTTATTTTGCCATGGAAAAGGGCCACCGTTCGTTTCCACCACCCTCATCCGGCCACGTCGGCTTCGGCCTGCAAAAATGCCGTGGCATTCAAGATTTCTCCCAGATGCAAGATGCCACATTTTGGAACTCGGGCTGCTTTTGGAGTGCCAAATGTCTCCCACAATCTGACACCAGGAACATGGCCAGGTGAGTTTAGTTTCCCATGGAAAAGGGCCACCGTTCGTGTCCACCACCCTCATACGGCCACCTGGGCTTCAGCCTGCAAAAATGCCGTGATATTCAAGATTTCTCCCAGATGCAAGATGCCACATTTTGGAACTCGGGCTGCCTTTGGAGTGCCAAATGTCTCCCACAATCTGACACCAGGAACATGGCCAGGTGAGTTTAGTTTCCCATGGAAAAGGGCCACCGTTCGTGTCCACCACCCTCATCAGGCCACCTCGGCTTCAGACTGCAAAAATGCCGTGATATTCAAGATTTCTCCCAGATGCAAGATGCCACATTTTGGAACTCGGGCTGCTTTTGGAGTGCCAAATGTCTCCCACAATCTGACACCAGGAACATGGCCAGGTGAGTTTAGTTTCCCATGGAAAAGGGACACCGTTCGTGTCCACAACGGTCATCAGGCCACCTCGGCTTCAGCCTGCAAAAATGCCGTGATATTCAAGATTTCTCCCAGATGCAAGATGCCACATTTTGGAACTCGGGCTGCTTTTGGAGTGCCAAATGTCTCCCACAATCTGACACCAGGAACATGGCCAGGTGAGTTTAGTTTCCCATGGAAAAGGGCCACCGTTCGTGTCAACCACCTTCATCCGGCCACCTCAGCTTCAGCCTGCAAAAATGCCGTGATATTCAAGATTTCTCCCAGATGCAAGATGCCACATTTTGGAACTCGGGCTGCTTTTGCAGTGCCAAATGTCTCCCACAATCTGACACCAGGAACATGGCCAGGTGAGTTTAGTTTCCCATGGAAAAGGGCCACCGTTCGTGTCCACCACCCTCATCCGGCCACCTCGGCTTCAGCCTGCAAAAATGCCGTGATATTCAATATTTCTACCAGACGCAAGATGCCACATTTTGGAACTCGGGCTGCTTTTGGAGTGCCAAATGTCTCCCACAATCTGACACCAGGAACATGGCCAGGTGAGTTTAGTTTCCCATGGAAAAGGGCCACCGTTCGTGTCCACCACCCTCATCCGGCCACCTCGGCTTCGGCCTGCAAAAATGCCGTGGCATTCAAGATTTCTCCCAGATGCAAGATGCCACATTTTGGAACTCGAGCTGCTTTTGGAGTGCCAAATGTCTCCCACAATCTGACACCAGGAACATGGCCAGGTGAGTTTAGTTTCCCATGGAAAAGGGCCACCGTTCGTGTTCACCTCCCTCATCCGGCCACCTCGGCTGCGGCCTGGAAAACTGCTGTGGCATTCAAGATTTCTCCCAGATGCAAGATGCCACATTTTGGAACTCGGGCTGCTTTTGGAGTGCCAAATGTCTCCCACAATTTGACATCAGGAACATGGCCAGGTGAGTTTAGTTTCCCATGGAAAAGGGCCACCGTTCGTGTCCACCACCCTCATACTGCCCAATCCTGCCCTATCGGATTCTGCCTGTAAAAATTCAGTGGCATTCAAAATTTCTCCCACATGCAAGATGCCACATTTTGGAACTCGGGCTGCTTTTGGAGTGCCAAATGTCTCCCACAATCTGACACCAGGAACATGGCCAGGTGAGTTTAGTTTCCCATGGAAAATAGCCACCGTTCGTGTCCACCACCTTCATCCGGCCACCTCGGCTTCCGCCTGCAAAAATGCCGTGGCATTCAAGATTTCTCCCAGATGCAAGATGCCACATTTTGGAACTCGGGCTGCTTTTGGAGTGCTAAATGTCTCCGACAATCTGACACCAGGAACATGGCCAGGTGAGTTTATTTTGCCATGGAAAAGGGCCACCGTTCGTTTCCACCACCCTCATCCGGCCACGTCGGCTTCGGCCTGCAAAAATGCCGTGGCATTCAAGATTTCTCCCAGATGCAAGATGCCACATTTTGGAACTCGGGCTGCTTTTGGAGTGCCAAAGGTCTCCCACAATCTGACACCAGGAACATGGCCAGGTGAGTTTAGTTTCCCATGGAAAGGGGCCACCGTTCGTGTCCACCACCCTCATACGGCCACCTGGGCTTCAGCCTGCAAAAATGCCGTGATATTCAAGATTTCTCCCAGATGCAAGATGCCACATTTTGGAACTCGGGCTGCTTTTGGAGTGCCAAATGTCTCCCACAATCTGACACCAGAACATGGCCAGGTGAGTTTAGTTTCCCATGGAAAAGGGCCACCGTTCGTGTCCACCACCCTCATCTGGACACCTCGGCTTCAGCCTGCAAAAATGCCGTGATATTCAAGATTTCTCCCAGATGCAAGATGCCACATTTTGGAACTCGGGCTGCTTTTGGAGTGCCAAATGTCTCCCACAATCTGACACCAGGAACATGGCCAGGTGAGTTTAGTTTCCCATGGAAAAGGGACACCGTTCGTGTCCACAACGGTCATCAGGCCACCTCGGCTTCAGACTGCAAAAATGCCGTGATATTCAAGATTTCTCCCAGATGCAAGATGCCACATTTTGGAACTCGGGCTGCTTTTGGAGTGCCAAATGTCTCCACAATCTGACACCAGGAACATGGCCAGGTGAGTTTAGTTTCCCATGGAAAAGGGCCACCGTTCGTGTCCACCACCCTCATCCGGCCACCTCGGCTTCGGCCTGCAAAAATGCCGTGGCATTCAAGATTTCTCCCAGATGCAAGATGCCACATTTTGGAACTCGGGCTGCTTTTGGAGTGCCAAATGTCTCCCACAATCTGACACCAGGAACATGGCCAGGTGAGTTTAGTTTCCCATGGAAAAGGGCCACCGTTCGTGTCCACCACCCTCATCCGGCCACCTCGGCTTCGGCCTGCAAAGATGCCGTGTCATTCAAGATTTCTCCCACATGCAAGATGCCACATTTTGGAACTCGGGCTGCTTTTGGAGTGCCAAATGTCTCCCACAATCTGACACCAGGAACATGGCCAGGTGAGTTTAGTTTCCCATGGAAAAGGGCCACCGTTCGTGTCCACCACCCTCATCCTGCCCAATCCTGCCCTATCAGCTTCTGCCTGTAAAAATGCCGTGGCATTCAAGATTTCTCCCAGATGCAAGATGCCACATTTTGGAACTCAGGCTGCTTTCGGAGTGCCAAATGTCTCCCACAATCTGACACCAGGAACATGGCCAGGTGAGTTTAGTTTCCCATGGAAAAGGACCACTGTTCGTGTCCACCACCCTCATCCGGCCACTTCAGCTTCAGCCTGCAAAAATGCCGTGACATTCAGGATTTCTCCCAGATGCAAGATGCCACATTTTGGAACTCGGGCTGCTTTTGGAGTGCCAAATGTCTCCCACAATTTGACATCAGGAACATGGCCAGGTGAGTTTAGTTTCCCATGGAAAAGGGCCACCGTTCGTGTCCACCACCCTCATCCTGCCCAATCCTGCCCTATCAGATTCTGCCTGTAAAAATGCCGTGGCATTCAAGATTTCTCCCAGATGCAAGATGCCACATTTTGGAACTCGAGCTGCTTTTGGAGTGCCAAATGTCTCCCACAATCTGACACCAGGAACATGGCCAGGTGAGTTTAGTTTCCCATGGAAAAGGGCCACCGTTCGTGTTCACCTCCCTCATCCGGCCACCTCGGCTTCGGCCTGGAAAACTGCTGTGGCATTCAAGATTTCTCCCAGATGCAAGATGCCACATTTTGGAACTCGGGCTGCTTTTGGAGTGCCAAATGTCTCCCACAATTTGACATCAGGAACATGGCCAGGTGAGTTTAGTTTCCCATGGAAAAGGGCCACCGTTCGTGTCCACCACCCTCATACTGCCCAATCCTGCCCTATCGGCTTCTGCCTGTAAAAATTCAGTGGCATTCAAAATTTCTCCCACATGCAAGATGCCACATTTTGGAACTCGAGCTGCTTTTGGAGTGCCAAATGTCTCCCACAATCTGACACCAGGAACATGGCCAGGTGAGTTTAGTTTCCCATGGAAAATAGCCACCGTTCGTGTCCACCACCTTCATCCGGCCACCTCAGCTTCCGCCTGCAAAAATGCCGTGATATTCAAGATTTCTCCCAGATGCAAGATGCCACATTTTGGAACTCGGGCTGCTTTTGGAGTGCTAAATGTCTCCGACAATCTGACACCAGGAACATGGCCAGGTGAGTTTATTTTGCCATGGAAAAGGGCCACCGTTCGTTTCCACCACCCTCATCCGGCCACGTCGGCTTCGGCCTGCAAAAATGCCGTGGCATTCAAGATTTCTCCCAGATGCAAGATGCCACATTTTGGAACTCGGGCTGCTTTTGGAGTGCCAAATGTCTCCCACAATCTGACACCAGGAACATGGCCAGGTGAGTTTAGTTTCCCATGGAAAAGGGCCACCGTTCGTGTCCACCACCCTCATACGGCCACCTGGGCTTCAGCCTGCAAAAATGCCGTGATATTCAAGATTTCTCCCAGATGCAAGATGCCACATTTTGGAACTCGGGCTGCCTTTGGAGTGCCAAATGTCTCCCACAATCTGACACCAGGAACATGGCCAGGTGAGTTTAGTTTCCCATGGAAAAGGGCCACCGTTCGTGTCCACCACCCTCATCAGGCCACCTCGGCTTCAGACTGCAAAAATGCCGTGATATTCAAGATTTCTCCCAGATGCAAGATGCCACATTTTGGAACTCGGGCTGCTTTTGGAGTGCCAAATGTCTCCCACAATCTGACACCAGGAACATGGCCAGGTGAGTTTAGTTTCCCATGGAAAAGGGACACCGTTCGTGTCCACAACGGTCATCAGGCCACCTCGGCTTCAGCCTGCAAAAATGCCGTGATATTCAAGATTTCTCCCAGATGCAAGATGCCACATTTTGGAACTCGGGCTGCTTTTGGAGTGCCAAATGTCTCCCACAATCTGACACCAGGAACATGGCCAGGTGAGTTTAGTTTCCCATGGAAAAGGGCCACCGTTCGTGTCAACCACCTTCATCCGGCCACCTCAGCTTCAGCCTGCAAAAATGCCGTGATATTCAAGATTTCTCCCAGATGCAAGATGCCACATTTTGGAACTCGGGCTGCTTTTGCAGTGCCAAATGTCTCCCACAATCTGACACCAGGAACATGGCCAGGTGAGTTTAGTTT
>NW_026960812.1:0-38882 GCF_021018805.1 Prinia subflava | reverse complement strand
GGTGATTAGTGGTGAAACCGGTAGGAGTGCAGTTGATATGGTGATTAGGATGGCAATTAAGGTGCTGGTTGGTTTGTTAGTATGTCATTGTTTAATGTGGTTGGTGGTGTGTGGGGGTAGTGTGATTGTTGCACAGTATGCTAGGCGAAGATAGAAGAATAGGCTTAGGAGTGATAGGAGGGAGATTGAAGTTGCTATTGGGATTATGTCTTGTTTAGTTAGCTCTTGGATGATAAGTCATTTTGGGAGGAAACCTGTTAATGGGGGCAGTCCTGCTATAGAGAGTATTGTTAGTAGTAGTATGGCGTTTAGTGCTGGTACCTTTGTCCATGCAGTTATTAGGGTTGATAGTTTTGAGACTTTAATTGTGTTTAAAGTTAGGAATACTGCTATTGTTATTAGTGTGTAGAGGTAAAAATTAAGTAAGGTTAGTTTAGGGTTGTACGAGATAATGATTGTTATCCATCCTAGATGGGAGATGGAGGAGAAGGCTAGGATTTTTCGGATTTGTGTTTGGTTTAGTCCTATTCATCCTCCCAGAGCGGCAGATATGATTGCTATGCAGGCTAGCAGAGTAGGGTTTAGTGAGGGTGATGTTATGAATAGCAGTGAGATAGGGGGTAATTTTATCATTGTTGATAGGAGGAGGCCTGTGGTAAGTGGGGACCCTTGGAGGACTTCTGGGAATCAGAAATGAAATGGGACTAGTCCTAGTTTTATTGCTAGGGCGGAGGTTAGGATGAGGCACGATATTGGATGGGTTAGTTGGGTGATGTCCCATTGTCCGGTGTGCCATGCATTGGTTATGCTGGAAAATAAGACTAGTGCGGAGGCAGTTGCTTGGGTAAGGAAGTACTTGGTTGCGGCTTCAATGGCTCGTGGATGGTGGGATTTTGAGATCAGTGGCAGGATTGCTAGGGTGTTGATTTCAAGGCCGGCCCAGGCTATTATTCAGTGGTTGCTCGAGATTGTGATGGCAGTCCCTATAAACAGGCTGATTGCGAAAATTAATTTTGCTTGTGGGTTCATTAGTAGGGGAAGGGGTTAAACCATCATTTTCGGGGTATGGGCCCGATAGCTTTGTTAGCTGACCCTACTAGAAAGTAATATAATGGGAGTATGGAGGGTTTTGATCCCTTTAGTGCAGGTTCGATTCCTGTTTTTCTAAGTTAGGAAATGAGAGGGCTGGTATACCTCTATGTTCACTTTATCATAGTGACCCTTTGGGACGTTCAGGCACATTTCCTTTTATGGTTCTTAGGTAGGGGGGAAGTCCAGCGTAACAGATTGATATGCTGGTGTGTCACAAGCATATCGCCAGTGTGAGTGGGAGGAAGTTTTTTCATAGAAGGTGTATTAGCTGGTCGTATCGGAAGCGCGGATATGAAGCACGGACTCATAGGAAACCAGCAGATAGTAGGAGGACTTTTGTGGCTAGAATCACAGGGAATAGTTCTTGCGGAGGGTTTAGGAAGCTTGGGTTGAAGAATAAGATGGTAGTTAGTGTGTTTATTAGCATGATGTTGGCGTATTCGGCTAGGAAGAATAAAGCGAATGGTCCTGCTGCATATTCCACGTTGAAGCCAGAGACTAGTTCTGACTCCCCCTCTGTAAGGTCAAATGGGGCTCGGTTTGTCTCGGCTAGTGTGGATACGTATCATATTATGGCTAGTGGCCAGCATGAGAAGATAAGGTACAGGGGTTCTTGGGTGGTTGCGAGAGTGCTTAGGTTGTAATTTCCGCTGAGTAGGATGATGGAGAGTAGGATAATTGCTAGGGTGACTTCATACGAGATGGTTTGGGCTACTGCTCGTAGTGCTCCAATTAGGGCATATTTTGAGTTGGAGGCTCATCCTGATCATAGAATAGAGTATACGGCTAGGCTAGATATGGCTAGGAGAAAGAGTAGGCCTAGGTTGAGGTCTGCGAGAGAGAATGGTAGTGGGAGTGGGGTTCAAATTGAAATCGCTAGGAGAAGGGCTAGTATTGGAGTTGTGGTGAATAGGATTGGGGAAGATGTTGATGGGCGGATCGGTTCTTTGATGAATAGTTTCACCCCGTCTGCCAAGGGTTGTAGTAGTCCGAATGGGCCTACGACATTTGGGCCCTTTCGTCCTTGCATGTAACTTAGGATTTTACGTTCTACTAGTGTGAGGAAGGCTACTGCAATTAGAATGGGGAGGGCATAGGAAGTGGCTATGATTAGGCTGGTTAGAAGTGGGTAGTTGGTCATATGGGGGTTGGTAAGCTAGGGAGAGGATTTGAACCTCTGAGTTAAAGGACTTAAGCCTTTTGCATTTGCCGAGCTCTGCCACGCTAGCTTGTCCTTTTCTAGGACGTGGGTGGGTGTGATAGCTTTTCGTAATTTAGTTGGTTTCATTACTTAAGGCGGGGGCTTGCTTGTGGTATTGGCCCCACTTTTCCTATCCTTTCGTACTGGGAAGAGTTGTTCATAGATAGAAACCGACCTGGATTACTCCGGTCTGAACTCAGATCACGTAGGACTGTTAATCGTTGAACAAACGAACCCTTAGTAGCGGCTGCACCACTAGGATGTCCTGATCCAACATCGAGGTCGTAAACCTCCCCGTCGATATGGACTCTCGGAGGAGATTGCGCTGTTATCCCTGGGGTAGCTTGGTCCATTGATCAATTATATTGGATCTGGTGGCTATTAGCACTTTGAGTAGTGGCTCTTAGTCTGGAGGTGTTGTCCCATGTTTGGAGGTTTTGTTTTGCTCCAAGGTCGCCCCAACCGAAAAAATGCAGACCATCGTCCCAATGGATAAGTAAGCCCGGGGTGGGGGTGTATGTATTTTGGGGGTGGTTGCTGTTTTTAAAGTTCCACAGGGTCTTCTCGTCTTATGGGTTTATCCCTGCTTTTGCACAGGGAGATCAATTTCACCGATTGCCTGTAAGAGACAGTTAAGACCTCGTTTAGCCATTCATACGGGTCCCGATTTATGGGACAATTGATTGCGCTACCTTTGCACGGTTAGGATACCGCGGCCGTTGAACATAGTCACCGGGCAGGCATCACCTTCAATACTTGTCTGTGGGTTGGCTGAAGGCTATGTTTTTGGTAAACAGTCGGGCCTTGACGGGTTTGCCTAGTTCCTTTTACAGGTTTTAATCTTTCTTAATGGACGCTCCTATGTCGGGTTAACAAAGTGTTTAATACTCTGCTTGTTTGATTTGTCGTATATTGGTGGCTTGTTAATAATGTACTGATGTAAGCTTGCGTCTAAGAGGGAGGACCCTGGTTACTCATTCTAGCATTAATTCTCCTATTGTTCTATAGGTTAGCCCGTTAGTGGGGAGGGAGTCACGTGGTTTTTATATTTTTAAGGTGCAGAGCTTTAACGCACTCTTTGTTGATGGCTGCTTAAAGGCCCACAGTAGGTTTTGCAGGTTTGTTGTTTATCCGCTCGTGGAGATTGTATTCTTTTTTAAAGGAGCTGTACCTCCTTTAAATAGCCCTTAATTCGCTTCATTGGGGTTTGTAGGTTCCTTGGAGAAGAATTAAGAGTGAACTAAGATTCATTTCACAGGCAACCAGCTATCACCCAGCTCGATTGGCTTTTCACCTCTACTAGCAAGTCATCCCACTCTTTTGCAACAGAGACGGGTTCGCTCATAATAGCTGCTCGCAAGTAGCTCGCTTGGGTTTCGGGGGGTGGCAAACTTAAATTCATTTTGCTTGGTTTTTCTTGCTAGACCATGATGCAAAAGGTACAAGGGTTGATCTTTGCTGTTTTTAGCTTAGTTTTCATTGCTATTTCATCTTTCCCTTACGGTACGTGGTCTCTATCGCTCCAATGGTGTCTTTTCTATCGCCTATACTGGGACTAATAAATGCTTTAGTTGGGTGTTGGAAGTAGCTTTGTTATTCCGGGTCATGTAGGTTGGGCTAGAGTTTGGCATTCAAGACGATCTGATGTTAGCAGATATCTCTCAGGTGTAAGCTGAGTGCTTTAATTTAAGGCTACGTCTTGGTGTTCTAAGTGCACCTTCCGGTACACTTACCTTGTTACGACTTACCTCCTCTTTGGCTGATCAACTTATTAATTTATGGGGGGGGGGGGTCGCTTTTGAGGAGGGTGACGGGCGGTATGTACGTGTCCCAGAGCCGGCTTAAAGAGGGCTCGATTGTCTCTCTTTACTGCTAAATCCGCCTTCCAGGGATAGTTTCATGTCCCTTTGCCGTATGTTCTAGTCTAGAAAATGTAGCCCATTGCTCCCATTCCATAGGCTATACCTTGACCTGTCGTATTAGCGTTGTAGGGCTATTGCGTCCACTGTTGGTCCTTCAGGGTGGGTGGGCTGGCGACGGCGGTATATAGGCTGAACTGTTGCAAGGAATGGTAAGGTGTATCGTGGATCATCGATTATAGAACAGGCTCCTCTAGGTGGGTTTGGGGCACCGCCAAGTCCTTAGAGTTTTAAGCGTTTGTGCTCGTAGTTCTCGGGCGGATGCTCCGGTAAGATCGAGCATCAAGATTTAGGGCCAGGCATAGTGGGGTATCTAATCCCAGTTTGGGCCCTGGCTTTCGTGGGCTTCAATAAATCGTTGTTCTAAGATCTTCTTTAAGTAGGGGCCTTATGGGCATCTTTGGCTTTCTACGGCTCAGCTGCCTTTTAATCTTAGCTACTTGGATAACATGTGACCACTCTTTACGCCGTTAAGTAATGTTGATTTGGGTCTCCTGTATGACCGCGGTGGCTGGCACAGGATTTACCGACCCTTAGCTTGCTATAACTAAGTCAAGTTTGCACTCATTGCTTAATATTAATTACTGCTGAATACCCGTGGGGGTGTGGCAATTGCAAGGCGTTTTGGGCTACGGTGATGGGTGTGCCTGATACCCGCTCCTGTCGACCTAAATTTAGGGTACCCAGGGCATCTACACTGGAGCGCGGATACTTGCATGTATATATTTAGCAACAACCAACAGTAAGGTTAGGACTAAGTCTTTTGTCTTTGGGTGCGTGTGGCTGCCGTCTTGACATCTTCAGTGTCATGCTTTTTGTAAGCTACAAAGACTTAGGTGGGTTTGGTTTGGTGAGTGGTGATGTGTTGTTTTTGTTTGGTTTTTTGTCCAAAAAAAGGCAGGTAAGTTTGGGTTAAGTGTCGTAGTGGTGGGTGTGTAATTTGGTTGCATGAATAATATAGGGATATATAGTTAATTATTTGTTTGTTTTGATGAAAATTACACGATAAAAAATGAAGTGAATAAATTTTGGGGGTGAAATGATGGGTTTAGGTATAAGTCTCAGCAAAGTGAGAATAAAATAGTTATGTCCGGTGACCATTGCATTATTCAATGGCTTAAGAGGTAAAAAGCGCGGGTTTCATGAATGAGGCTAAAGTGCATCAGTGTCAAGTTTGCGACGACCTTATCCTTCAACCATGACACTATGGGCTTACAGGTGGTCGGCAGGTAGCTCGCCGGTAATGTGATGCTCACGTCAAGAGGAAGATATCTCCTGCTACGCACTGGAAGGGCATATTGAAGACGCCCCCAGAAGAAGAGAAGAGAAAGAGAAAGGAAATGTCGCGATAACGAGAGGAAATGAGGAGCGTCCATCCCCAGCACTTGTATCTGTGAAGAGCAAGTAGAGAGGGCGAGGCAGTTTATGGTCCTGAAGTTACCACGGGTGGCGCAAAAGAGCAAGTAGGGCCTCGAGGGTAAGAGGGAAAGTATGGGCTCAAGACAAGGGACGTGGGTATAACTGACGTTGAGTAGCTCGGTTCTCGTGAGGAGCACGGTTAATAGATAACCAGGTTCTCTGGCTTGTGAGCGCTTGAAAGCTGTTGGTCGAGAGGCTTGCTTTAGGAGGTGGGCGAATTGTATGACCTCGTGAATTCAAAGGTGCGCTGGGACATTCCCTCGTATCCGGGGCTGGTTGTTAGGTACGTTGTAGAGACTGTCGATCTCGGGTGACGCTTGTAGTGTGATGTTGGTCGGGTTAGCTGGGTGTGATGGTACCTGAAGCAAAAATGGGGGGGTGGTGTGACTGCTCGCACATTATCTATTTGGAGAAAATGTTGGGCGGGGGGTTGGAGGTGAGGTTGGTCTTTGGGTGGAATATCCTACATTAATGTAGTGCCTGATGGGGATAATAAATTAATGTGGCGCAATACATACCTTAAGTAATATGAAAAAGCCGCGGGGGGGGTAAGGGGGGGGGGGGGAATAGTTGGTATGGTGAAAATGAAGTATAAAAAGTGATGTTGGTGGTGATGTTGAATGGAGTAGTTCCTGTAGTTAAAGGATAACGGCAGTTTTTCAGGCTGCAGATCCCAGGTAGAGGCTGGGCGGGAATTATGATGAAGTTTGTTCTGTTTATAGGGCTTTGTTTTGTTCTGGGTGGGCTGGCGGTTGCTTCTAATCCATCCCCTTATTATGGAGTGGTTGGGTTGGTCGTGGCGTCTATTGCTGGCTGTGGTTGGTTGGTTAGTTTGGGTGCTTCTTTCATGTCTTTGGTGCTTGTTATAGTGTATTTGGGGGGGATGTTGGTGGTGTTTGTTTATTCGGTTTCATTGGCGGCGGATCCTTATCCTGAGGCTTGGGTAGATTGGGGGGTTGTTGGGTATGGATTGGGGATTGGGTTAGTTGTTGGAGCTGGTGCTGTTGTGCTAGGTACTTCTGTGGTTTTAGTTGATGGGGGGACGGTTGATAGTGGTGGTTTATTGGTAGGACGGTTGGATTTTAGTGGGGTGGCTATGTTTTATTCGTGTGGGGTTGGGTTGTTCTTGGTGGGTGGATGGGGGTTGTTGTTAACTTTGTTTGTGGTTCTAGAGCTTGTGCGGGGGTTGTCTCGGGGGGCTATTCGGGCTGTCTAGGGTTGTGTCAGAAAGTAGTTTAGTCTAAAATGCCAGCTTTGGGAGTTGGTGATGGAGGTTTAATTCCTTTCTTTCTGAGGTTGTGGGGGGGTGTGTAATTTGGTTGCATGAATAATATAGGGATATATAGTTAATTATTTGTTTGTTTTGATGAAAATTACACGATAAAAAATGAAGTGAATAAATTTTGGGGGTGAAATGATGGGTTTAGGTATAAGTCTCAGCAAAGTGAGAATAAAATAGTTATGTCCGGTGACCATTGCATTATTCAATGGCTTAAGAGGTAAAAAGCGCGGGTTTCATGAATGAGGCTAAAGTGCATCAGTGTCAAGTTTGCGACGACCTTATCCTTCAACCATGACACTATGGGCTTACAGGTGGTCGGCAGGTAGCTCGCCGGTAATGTGATGCTCACGTCAAGAGGAAGATATCTCCTGCTACGCACTGGAAGGGCATATTGAAGACGCCCCCAGAAGAAGAGAAGAGAAAGAGAAAGGAAATGTCGCGATAACGAGAGGAAATGAGGAGCGTCCATCCCCAGCACTTGTATCTGTGAAGAGCAAGTAGAGAGGGCGAGGCAGTTTATGGTCCTGAAGTTACCACGGGTGGCGCAAAAGAGCAAGTAGGGCCTCGAGGGTAAGAGGGAAAGTATGGGCTCAAGACAAGGGACGTGGGTATAACTGACGTTGAGTAGCTCGGTTCTCGTGAGGAGCACGGTTAATAGATAACCAGGTTCTCTGGCTTGTGAGCGCTTGAAAGCTGTTGGTCGAGAGGCTTGCTTTAGGAGGTGGGCGAATTGTATGACCTCGTGAATTCAAAGGTGCGCTGGGACATTCCCTCGTATCCGGGGCTGGTTGTTAGGTACGTTGTAGAGACTGTCGATCTCGGGTGACGCTTGTAGTGTGATGTTGGTCGGGTTAGCTGGGTGTGATGGTACCTGAAGCAAAAATGGGGGGGTGGTGTGACTGCTCGCACATTATCTATTTGGAGAAAATGTTGGGCGGGGGTTGGAGGTGAGGTTGGTCTTTGGGTGGAATATCCTACATTAATGTAGTGCCTGATGGGGATAATAAATTAATGTGGCGCAATACATACCTTAAGTAATATGAAAAAGCCGCGGGGGGGGTAAGGGGGGGGGGGCCTTTTCTTTAATTTTTTTCCGGCGCGGCCGAAAATTTTTGGAGGGGGGGGGGGAACTCTAAGAAGAGGTTGAGTCTTCAATCTTTGGCTTACAAGACCAATGTTTTAATAAACTATTAGAGTATTAGAGTTTGAGTATTTTGTTTTCTACGATGGAAACAATTGGGAAGAGGACTAGAATGATAGTGAAGTAGGTAAATGAGGCTAGTTGGCCAATGATGATGAATGGGTGTTCAACTGGCTGGCTGCCTACTCAGGTTAGTACTAGAAGGTTTGCTACTAGTGTTCAAAACAGAATTTGTGACAGTGGGCGGAATGTTATTGAACGTAGTTTGGATGTGTGCAGGAGGGGCATGAGAAATAGTACTAGGACGGAGGCGGCTAGGGCCAGGACTCCTCCTAGTTTGTTTGGGATGGATCGTAGGATGGCGTAGGCGAATAGGAAGTATCATTCGGGTTTGATGTGAGGGGGTGTGGCTAGTGGGTTGGCTGGTGTGAAGTTTTCTGGGTCTCCTAGCAGGTTGGGTAAGAATAGAGCTAGGCTGGCGAGGGGGATAAATATTAGTGCGAACCCTACGATGTCTTTTGTGGAGTAGTAGGGGTGGAATGGGATTTTGTCGCAGTCTGATGGGATACCTAGTGGATTGTTTGATCCGGTTTCGTGTAGGAGGGTGAGGTGGACTAGTGTTAATCCTACAATGACGAATGGTAGTAGGAAGTGGATAGCGAAGAATCGAGTGAGTGTGGGGTTGTCTACTGAGAATCCGCCTCATGCTCATTCAACTAGTGTTTGTCCGATGTAGGGGATGGCTGAGAATAGGTTCGTGATGACTGTGGCTCCTCAGAATGATATTTGTCCTCATGGCAGGACGTATCCTACGAAGGCTGTTGCTATGAGGGTGAGTAGGAGGATGACCCCTACGTTTCAGGTTTCTTTGTTTAAGTATGAGCCGTAGTAGAAGCCTCGGCCGATGTGAAGGTAGATGTAGATGAAGAAGAATGAAGCTCCGTTTGCGTGGAGGTTTCGGATTAGTCAGCCGAATTGGACGTCTCGGCATATGTGGGTGACGGAGGAGAAGGCTAGGGAGGTGTCTGCTGTGTAGTGTATGGCTAGCAGTAGTCCTGTGACGATTTGTGTGGCTAGGCAAACACCCAGTAGGGATCCAAAGTTTCATCATGATGAGATATTTGATGGTGTTGGTAGGTCAATTAGGGCGTCGTTGATGACTTTTAGTAGGGGGTGGTTTTTACGAAGATTTGGGGCCATTAAGTTTTCTGTATGTGGAAATAATGATGATTAGGATGGATAGGGCAAAGGACCCTAGGTAGGCTTTGATTAGGCCTTGGTGGAATGTGGTAGCGGTTTTGGATGTTGTTGACTGCATATTGGCTAGGCCTTCTGGGCCTAATAGCTTGTATCAGGAAAGGTCTATGAGGTGTGAGGCGATGTTTTGTCCTCCTGATAATAGGTTTGTTACGCTTGATCGGTGGGTTAGTAGGTTGAAATAGCCTAGGGAGATTGAGAAGTTGTAGAATGGGTTTTGTTTGGTCAGGATTAGGGTTTGGGCTATTTTTGATAGTTCGAGTGCTAGGGCGATTCCTAGGGCTGTTACTACTAGGGCCGTTATTTTGATTGATGTGGGTATGGTTGTGGGTGGTGTTTTTGTTGGTAGGATGTATGAGGTAATGATTAAACCAGCTGTGATGCTTCCTAGTGCTAGTCGGGTGATTGGGCGGATTACTGCAGGGTTGTTTTCGTTTATTGAGGTTAGGGGAGGGATTCGGGTGAAGCCGCTTTGGACTAGAACGGTCATGCGGATTGTATAGACCGCGGTGAATGATGTGGCTAGCAGGGTTAGGAGCAGGGCTCATGAGTTTAGGTATGAGGTGTTTAGGTTTTCGATGATTTGGTCCTTTGAGTAAAATCCTGCTAGGAATGGGGTTCCTATTAGTGCTAGGTTACCGATAGTGAGACATGAGGTGGTTGTTGGGAGCATTTTTTGGAGGCCTCCTATTTTTCGGATGTCTTGTTCTCCGTTGAGGCTGTGGATGATGGAGCCTGAGCAGAGGAATAGCATGGCCTTGAAGAATGCGTGGGTTGAGATGTGTAGGAAGGCTAGTTGTGGAAGGTTTAATCCAATAGTGACTATTATTAGGCCTAGCTGACTTGAGGTGGAGAAGGCGATAATTTTTTTGATGTCGTTCTGTGTGAGGGCACATGTGGCTGCAAATAGGGTGGAGAGGGCTCCCAGGCAAAGGCAGAGAGAGAGGGCTGTTTGGTTGTTGTGGAATAGTGGGTGGGTTCGGATTAGTAGGAAGATTCCGGCCACTACTATAGTGCTTGAGTGTAGTAAGGCTGAGACTGGGGTTGGGCCTTCTATTGCGGATGGGAGTCATGGGTGTAATCCAAATTGAGCGGATTTGCCTGTTGCTGCCAGGATCAGCCCTAGGAGGGGTAAGGTTGGGGTCTGTGAAGTGGAGGGGAATTGTTGGAGTTCTCAGGTGTTTATGGTATAGGCTAGTCATGCTATGCAAAGGATGAGGCCAATGTCTCCGATTCGGTTGTAAAGCACTGCTTGTAGGGCGGCGGTGTTGGCTTCTGCTCGTCCGTGTCATCAGCTGATCAGGAGGAAGGATATGATCCCTACTCCTTCTCATCCAATGAACAGGACAAATAGGTTATTGGCGATGATTAGGATTAGCATGGTAATTAGGAACAGTAGGAGGAAGGTGAAGAATTTTGTGATGTGTGGGTCTGAGGCCATGTATCATGTTGCGAATTGCAGGATTGACCATGACACGAATAGGGCAATTGGGAAGAATGTAAGGGAGTAAAAGTCTAGTTTAAGGCTGATTGGGATTTTGAAGTTTATGATGAATTTTCATTCTCATGAGGAGACCAGGCCTTCCATACCTGAGTGGATGTGGATTGTTATTGGGACTAAGCTGATTAGAAATGAGGCTTTGACTGTTTGTGTGATGGTGTTGGGAGTGTTTTTGAGGCTGTCTGATAATAGTGGGAAAATGATTGGAGTAGTTAGGGTTGTTAGGGTTAATAGTGTGAATGTGTTTAGGGTTAGTGGTAGGTCCATTACTTTCACTTGGATTTGCACCAAGATACGTGGTTCCTAAGACCATTGGATTGCTATTATCCTTTGAAAGTAAGGGGGCTGAGGTTTTAGACTCAGATGCAAGAATTAGCAGTTCTTGTTGGTTAAACCTCCCCTCGGCAGGTAAGAAGGTTTTAACTTCTATCTTTAGAGTCACGGTCTAATGTTTGGGTTGAAACTATACTTGCATACTGGGATGCCGGAGATTAGCTCTGGCTTTAAGATGAGGAGGGCTATTGGGATTATGTGTAGGGCTATAAGAAGATGCTCTCGTGTGGAGGAGTTTTGGATTGATGTGATGTGGGATGGGAGTGCTCCTCGTTGTGTCATTGTTAGTATGTATAGGGTGTATGAGGCAGTTAGGAGGATTGCAATGCCTGTTAGGATGATTGTTAGGGAGGATCAGTTGAACAGGGCGATTACAATGGTTAGTTCTGCTATAAGGTTAGTTGTGGGGGGTAGTGCCATGTTTGTTAGGTTGGCTAAAAGTCATCAGATGGCTATTAATGGGAGTAGGGGCTGGATGCCTCGTGTTAGTAGTAGAATTCGGCTGTGGGTGCGTTCGTAGTTTGTGTTGGCTAGGCAGAATAGTATGGATGAGGTTAGTCCGTGTGAAATTATTAGGATCATTGCTCCTGAGAATGCTCATTGGGTTTGGATTATAGTTGCGGCGATGACAAGGCCTATGTGGCTTACTGATGAGTAAGCGATTAGTGACTTTAGGTCGATTTGTCGTAGGCAGATGGCACTAGTTATGAGCGCTCCCCATAGAGAGAGGGTGATGAATGGGTAGTGCAGGTTGTTTAGGGATGGGTTTACTA
This sequence comes from Prinia subflava, assembly GCF_021018805.1. Classification (NCBI taxonomy): domain Eukaryota; kingdom Metazoa; phylum Chordata; class Aves; order Passeriformes; family Cisticolidae; genus Prinia; species Prinia subflava. The sequence continues at coordinate 26,964 of NW_026960812.1, read as the reverse complement.
GGATAGTGACTCGTATGATGCCGTAGCCTCCCAGTTTTAAGAGCAGGGCTGCGAGAAGCATTGAGCCGGCAATTGGGGCCTCTACATGAGCTTTAGGCAGTCATAGGTGTAGTCCGTATAGTGGAGCTTTGACCATGAATGCTACGAGAAGGGCTAAGCTGGCTGCTAGGCCCGTTCAGGAGTGTGTGATGGTTGGGTGGGATAGTTTAAGTATTGGGAAGTATAATGTGCCAGTTTGGTTGTGTAGGTGCAGGATGGCGATTAGTAGGGGGAGTGAGCTGGCAAGCGTGTAGAACAGTAGGTAGATTCCGGCTTTAAGTCGTTCTGGTTGGTTTCCTCATCGGGTGATGAGGATTAATGTGGGGATTAGGGTTGCTTCAAAAGCAATGTAGAATAGTATGAGTTCCGAGGCTGAGAAGGCTGATAGGATGAATAGTTGAGCTAGAATGATTGTTGTGATGAAGATTCGTTTGCGGTTGGTTGGTTCTTGTTCTAGATGGTTTTGACTTGCCATTAGCATCAGAGGCAGGAGTCAACATGATAGGACTAGTAGTGGTGAAGAGATTTGGTCGATAGCAGTCCAGTGAGATAGGTTTTTGTTTGGGTAGTATGTTGGGGTGAATAGCTGTAGGCTAATGGCGGCAATTAATATGCTGTGTGTTGTGGTATTAGCCCAAAGGTACTTGCTGGGTGAGGATATGGTCATGGGAAGGAGTATAATAGTTGGTATGATGATTTTTAGCATTTTAGGAGGTTAAAGTTGTGGAGGTGGTCTGAACCGTGGGTGCGTGTTGAGGCTACTAGTAGGGCGAGCCCCGTTCCTGCTTCGCAGGCTGAGAATGTTAGTATAAGTATTGGTAGTATGGTGGCGGATGTTATTTGTGTTTGGATGGGTCATATTGACAGGGCTACATATATAGACAATATCATGCCCTCTAAGCATAGTAAGGCTGAGATTAGGTGGGTTCGGTGGAAGGCTAGGCCTAAGGCGCTTAGGGAGAAGGCTGAGTAGAAGCTTAGGTGTAGGAGGGTCATTAAGAAAGTTATAGGGTTGTGGCTATAATCTGTTGAGTCGAAATCAACTGTCTTGGTTAGACTAACTTTCTGTTATTCGGCCCATTCTAGCCCTCCTTGGGTTCATTCGTACACTAGACCTAGGGTGAGGAGTAGGATAAGGACTGAGGCTCATGTTAGTGTAGTGGTTGGGGCTTGGAGTTGGGTGGCTCATGGAAGAGGTAGGAGTAGGGCAATTTCTAGGTCGAACAGTAGGAATAGGATTGCTACTAGGAAGAATCGAATGGAGAATGGTAGTCGAGCGGATCCTAATGGGTCAAAGCCGCATTCGTATGGGGATAGTTTTTCTGAGTCTGGGTTCGTTTGGGCCAGTCATAGGTTTAGTATGGTTAGGGCGATGCTTAGGGTTATGGATAGGGTGATTATAAATGTGATTATGTTTATTGCTCTTCTCTGGGTTTGAACCAGATTTTAAGGATTGGAAGTCGATTGTAATTAGTATACTAGAAGAGCAGGATCCTCATCAGTAAATAGAGATATATAGGAATAGTCATACGACGTCTACAAAGTGTCAGTATCAGGCTGCTGCTTCGAAACCAAAGTGATGGTTTGGTGTAAAGTGGAATTTAATGAGGCGTAGGAGGCAGATTAGGAGGAATGTGGAGCCAATGATTACGTGTAGGCCGTGAAATCCAGTGGCTACGAAGAAGGTAGACCCGTATACTCCGTCTGCGATGGAGAAGGGAGCTTCGTAGTATTCTATGGCTTGTAGTGCGGTAAAGTAGAATCCTAGGAGGACAGTTAAGGTGAGAGCATAGATTGCTTGTTTTCGGCGGGCCTCTATGATAGCGTGATGGGCTCATGTGACGGTGATTCCTGAAGCTAGTAGGATGGCAGTGTTTAGTAGCGGTACTTCTATGGGGTTCAAGGGTTTGATTCCTGCTGGTGGTCATTGTCCTCCTAGTTCTGGGGTTGGGGCTAGGCTTGAGTGGAAGAAGGCTCAGAAGAAGCCTAGGAAGAAGAAAGCTTCTGATGTGATGAACAGGACTATGCCGTATCGTAGCCCTTTTTGGACGGTGGGAGTGTGGTGACCTTGGAATGTGCTTTCGCGTACAATGTCTCGTCATCATTGGAATATGACTAGGGTGGTTGATAATAGGCCAATGGCAAGTAGTTGTGGGGAGTGGTAGTGGAATCATATGGTTAGGCCGGACGTGGTTAGTAGGGCGGCGGCTGCTCCGAAGATGGGTCATGGGCTTGGATCTACTATGTGGTAGGAGTGTGCTTGGTGTGCCATTGTGTTAGATGTTTTCTTGGAGGTAGAGGCTGAGTAGGAGGACAAAGACGTAGGCCTGGATCATGGCTACGGCTACTTCCAGGATGGTTAGTAGCAGCAGGATTAGGAATGTTAGTAGGGAGACCATAGGTATGGTCGATAGTAAGGCGATCGTGGCGGTAGAAATAAGTTGGATTAAAAGGTGTCCTGCTGTGAGGTTGGCTGTTAGTCGTACTCCTAGCGCAATAGGACGAATTAGAAGGCTTGTTGTTTCAATTAAGACCAGTGCTGGGATCAGCGGTGTTGGAGTGCCTTCTGGTAGCAGGTGCCCTAGGGTAGTTGAAGGTTGGTTGCGTAACCCTGTGAGGAGGGTGGCTAGTCATAGTGGGAAGGCTAGGGCTAGGCTCATGGATAGTTGGGTGGTTGGAGTGAATGTGTAGGGCAATAGGCCTAGAAGGTTGATTAGTAGGAGGAATACCATTAATGAGGTTAGGATTAGGGCTCATTTGTGTCCTTTTTTGTTCAGTGGTATTATTAGTTGCTTTGTGATGAGGTTGACCGCTCATAGTTGTAGGGTGGATAGACGGCTCGTCACCCAGCGGTTGTTTTGTGACGGTAGTAGTAGGGCTGGGAAAGTGATTGAGATGAGGATTAGTGGAATGCCCAGTAGGGATGGACTTGAGAATTGGTCGAAGAAACTTAGGTTCATGGTCAAGTTCATGGGGTAGTAGGGGTGGTGGTAGTGGTCTTGTTGAGTGGTGGGTTTGGGGATGTTATGGATAGGATTTTAGGTTGGATGATTATTGAAAATGTTAGTCATGAGGTTAGTATGATAAAAAATCATGGATTTGGGTTGGTTGTGGCATGTCATTAAGGAGGGTTAGCGTCCCTCTTTCTCTAGCTTAAAAGGCTAACGCTGTTTCATAGCTTCTTAATGATTAGGAAGATAGTAGAGAAGATCAGTTTTCGAAGTTGTCAAGTGGTGTGGACTCTACTACGATTGGTATGAAGCTGTGGTTTGCTCCGCAGATCTCTGAGCATTGTCCGTAGAATACTCCTGGTCGGTTTGCTAGGAAGGAAGTTTGGTTTAGTCGTCCTGGGATTGCATCCGTTTTGACGCCTAGGCTTGGTACAGCTCATGAGTGCAGGACGTCGTCAGCGGTGACAATAACTCGGATGGTAGAGTTTATTGGGACGATAACACGGTGGTCTACTTCTAGAAGTCGAAAGTGTCCTAGTGGGAGCTCTGATGTTGGTGTTATGTAGGAGTCGAATGTTAGGTCTTTGAAGTCGGTGTACTCGTAGGATCAGTACCATTGGTGTCCAATGGCTTTTAGAGTGAGGTCTGGTTGGTTGACTTCATCCATCATGTATAGGATGCGCAGGGATGGCAGGGCTAGGGTGATTAGTACTATGGCTGGTAGGATTGTTCATACTAGTTCGATCGCCTGTGCATCAACTGTATTTGATGAGAGTTTACCTGTTAGTATTAGAGTCAGTAGATAGAGGACCAAGCTGCAGATGGCTAGGGCCACTATTATGGCGTGGTCGTGGAATTGTATCAGTTCTTCTATAATTGGTGATGAGGCGTCTTGGAAATTAAGTTGTGAGTGGTTGGCCATATTTTGAGGCGCACAGGGTTTTCACCTGCAATATAGCCTTGACAAGGCTATGTAATCGTTTTACTAGCGTCTCTATGAGAAAGAAGCATAAGTGGTTTTATGCGGTTGGCTTGAAACCAACATAAGGAGGGTTCGAGTCCTTCCTTTCTTGTACTTGGACAAAGGCTGGTTCTTCAAAGGTGTGGAATGGGGGTGGGCAACCGTAGATTCATTCGATATTTGTGCTTGTAAGTTCTGGTTGGAAAGCTTTGCGTTTGGATGCGAAGGCTTCTCAGATGATGAATACTAGCATGATTACGGCTGTTATAGAGATTAGGGAACCTACTGATGAGATGGTGTTTCATAGTGTGTAGGCGTCTGGGTAGTCTGAGTATCGACGTGGCATGCCAGCTAGGCCAAGGAAGTGTTGTGGGAAGAAGGTGAGGTTAACGCCTACAAATATTACTCCGAAGTGGATTTTGGCTCATGTGGAATGTAGAGTGTACCCGGTGAATAGTGGGAATCAGTGTGTGAATCCGGCTAGAATTGCGAATACTGCTCCTATTGATAGTACATAGTGGAAGTGAGCTACTACATAGTAGGTATCGTGCAGAGCAATGTCTAGTGAAGAGTTTGCTAAAACGATCCCTGTTAGGCCCCCGATGGTGAATAGGAAGATGAATCCTAGGGCCCATAGTATGGGTGGGTCTCATTTGATAATGCCTCCGTGGAGTGTTGCTAGTCAGCTGAATACTTTAATGCCAGTTGGGATGGCGATGATTATAGTGGCTGATGTGAAGTATGCTCGGGTGTCTACGTCCATGCCTACTGTGAATATATGGTGGGCCCAAACGATAAATCCTAGGAACCCGATGGAAAGTATAGCTCATACCATTCCTATATAACCGAAAGGTTCTTTTTTTCCTGAGTAGTAGGTTACGACGTGGGAGATGATTCCGAATCCTGGTAGAATGAGGATGTAGACTTCAGGGTGTCCGAAGAATCAGAATAGGTGTTGATAAAGTACTGGGTCTCCTCCTCCTGCCGGGTCAAAGAAAGTGGTATTTAGGTTGCGGTCGGTTAGTAGTATAGTGATTCCGGCAGCGAGTACAGGGAGGGAGAGAAGCAGTAGGACTGCTGTGATAAGTACTGATCAGACAAATAGGGGGGTTTGGTATTGGGAGAGGGCTGGTGGTTTTATGTTAATTGCTGTGGTGATAAAGTTGATTGCGCCCAGAATTGATGAGATTCCAGCTAGGTGAAGGGAGAAGATGGCTAGGTCAACTGAAGCTCCAGCATGGGCTAAGTTGCCGGCTAATGGGGGGTACACTGTTCAGCCCGTACCTGCTCCTGCCTCGACTGTGGAGGAAGCCAGGAGAAGGAGGAAAGAGGGTGGTAGAAGTCAGAAGCTTATGTTGTTCATTCGTGGGAATGCTATGTCTGGGGCCCCAATTATTAGGGGGACTAGTCAGTTGCCGAAGCCCCCGATCATAATTGGTATAACTATAAAGAAGATTATTACGAAAGCATGTGCTGTAACGATCACGTTGTAGATTTGGTCGTCTCCGAGCAGGGCTCCTGGTTGGCCTAGTTCTGCTCGGATGAGAAGGCTTAGTGAGGTGCCCACTATTCCGGCCCATGCGCCGAAAATTAGGTATAGGGTACCGATATCTTTGTGGTTGGTTGAGAATAATCATCGGTTAATGAATGTCACAGGTAAGATGGCTGAGTGTATAAGCGTTAGGCTGTAGTCCTTTTTACAGAGGTTCAATTCCTCTTCTTATCGGCTTTGTGGTGAAATTCACGGCGGGTTGCAAACTCGCAGATGCGTATTGATTGCGCCGAAGTCTTAGGTAGAAGCCTGTTGGTTAGGGCATGTAGCTGTTAACTATATTGTTGTGGGATCGAAGCCCATCTACCTAGTTGGGTTGTAAGGTCCTAGCTTAATTAAAGTACCTGGGTTGCATTCAGGAGATGTGGGGTAGCATCCTGCGGATCTTAGCAGAAACTAAGAGGGTTTAACTCTTGTTTAAGGCTTTGAAGGCCTTCGGTTTAAGTGATCCTAAGTTTCTTAAATAATAGTGGTGATTAGTGGTGAAACCGGTAGGAGTGCAGTTGATATGGTGATTAGGATGGCAATTAAGGTGCTGGTTGGTTTGTTAGTATGTCATTGTTTAATGTGGTTGGTGGTGTGTGGGGGTAGTGTGATTGTTGCACAGTATGCTAGGCGAAGATAGAAGAATAGGCTTAGGAGTGATAGGAGGGAGATTGAAGTTGCTATTGGGATTATGTCTTGTTTAGTTAGCTCTTGGATGATAAGTCATTTTGGGAGGAAACCTGTTAATGGGGGCAGTCCTGCTATAGAGAGTATTGTTAGTAGTAGTATGGCGTTTAGTGCTGGTACCTTTGTCCATGCAGTTATTAGGGTTGATAGTTTTGAGACTTTAATTGTGTTTAAAGTTAGGAATACTGCTATTGTTATTAGTGTGTAGAGGTAAAAATTAAGTAAGGTTAGTTTAGGGTTGTACGAGATAATGATTGTTATCCATCCTAGATGGGAGATGGAGGAGAAGGCTAGGATTTTTCGGATTTGTGTTTGGTTTAGTCCTATTCATCCTCCCAGAGCGGCAGATATGATTGCTATGCAGGCTAGCAGAGTAGGGTTTAGTGAGGGTGATGTTATGAATAGCAGTGAGATAGGGGGTAATTTTATCATTGTTGATAGGAGGAGGCCTGTGGTAAGTGGGGACCCTTGGAGGACTTCTGGGAATCAGAAATGAAATGGGACTAGTCCTAGTTTTATTGCTAGGGCGGAGGTTAGGATGAGGCACGATATTGGATGGGTTAGTTGGGTGATGTCCCATTGTCCGGTGTGCCATGCATTGGTTATGCTGGAAAATAAGACTAGTGCGGAGGCAGTTGCTTGGGTAAGGAAGTACTTGGTTGCGGCTTCAATGGCTCGTGGATGGTGGGATTTTGAGATCAGTGGCAGGATTGCTAGGGTGTTGATTTCAAGGCCGGCCCAGGCTATTATTCAGTGGTTGCTCGAGATTGTGATGGCAGTCCCTATAAACAGGCTGATTGCGAAAATTAATTTTGCTTGTGGGTTCATTAGTAGGGGAAGGGGTTAAACCATCATTTTCGGGGTATGGGCCCGATAGCTTTGTTAGCTGACCCTACTAGAAAGTAATATAATGGGAGTATGGAGGGTTTTGATCCCTTTAGTGCAGGTTCGATTCCTGTTTTTCTAAGTTAGGAAATGAGAGGGCTGGTATACCTCTATGTTCACTTTATCATAGTGACCCTTTGGGACGTTCAGGCACATTTCCTTTTATGGTTCTTAGGTAGGGGGGAAGTCCAGCGTAACAGATTGATATGCTGGTGTGTCACAAGCATATCGCCAGTGTGAGTGGGAGGAAGTTTTTTCATAGAAGGTGTATTAGCTGGTCGTATCGGAAGCGCGGATATGAAGCACGGACTCATAGGAAACCAGCAGATAGTAGGAGGACTTTTGTGGCTAGAATCACAGGGAATAGTTCTTGCGGAGGGTTTAGGAAGCTTGGGTTGAAGAATAAGATGGTAGTTAGTGTGTTTATTAGCATGATGTTGGCGTATTCGGCTAGGAAGAATAAAGCGAATGGTCCTGCTGCATATTCCACGTTGAAGCCAGAGACTAGTTCTGACTCCCCCTCTGTAAGGTCAAATGGGGCTCGGTTTGTCTCGGCTAGTGTGGATACGTATCATATTATGGCTAGTGGCCAGCATGAGAAGATAAGGTACAGGGGTTCTTGGGTGGTTGCGAGAGTGCTTAGGTTGTAATTTCCGCTGAGTAGGATGATGGAGAGTAGGATAATTGCTAGGGTGACTTCATACGAGATGGTTTGGGCTACTGCTCGTAGTGCTCCAATTAGGGCATATTTTGAGTTGGAGGCTCATCCTGATCATAGAATAGAGTATACGGCTAGGCTAGATATGGCTAGGAGAAAGAGTAGGCCTAGGTTGAGGTCTGCGAGAGAGAATGGTAGTGGGAGTGGGGTTCAAATTGAAATCGCTAGGAGAAGGGCTAGTATTGGAGTTGTGGTGAATAGGATTGGGGAAGATGTTGATGGGCGGATCGGTTCTTTGATGAATAGTTTCACCCCGTCTGCCAAGGGTTGTAGTAGTCCGAATGGGCCTACGACATTTGGGCCCTTTCGTCCTTGCATGTAACTTAGGATTTTACGTTCTACTAGTGTGAGGAAGGCTACTGCAATTAGAATGGGGAGGGCATAGGAAGTGGCTATGATTAGGCTGGTTAGAAGTGGGTAGTTGGTCATATGGGGGTTGGTAAGCTAGGGAGAGGATTTGAACCTCTGAGTTAAAGGACTTAAGCCTTTTGCATTTGCCGAGCTCTGCCACGCTAGCTTGTCCTTTTCTAGGACGTGGGTGGGTGTGATAGCTTTTCGTAATTTAGTTGGTTTCATTACTTAAGGCGGGGGCTTGCTTGTGGTATTGGCCCCACTTTTCCTATCCTTTCGTACTGGGAAGAGTTGTTCATAGATAGAAACCGACCTGGATTACTCCGGTCTGAACTCAGATCACGTAGGACTGTTAATCGTTGAACAAACGAACCCTTAGTAGCGGCTGCACCACTAGGATGTCCTGATCCAACATCGAGGTCGTAAACCTCCCCGTCGATATGGACTCTCGGAGGAGATTGCGCTGTTATCCCTGGGGTAGCTTGGTCCATTGATCAATTATATTGGATCTGGTGGCTATTAGCACTTTGAGTAGTGGCTCTTAGTCTGGAGGTGTTGTCCCATGTTTGGAGGTTTTGTTTTGCTCCAAGGTCGCCCCAACCGAAAAAATGCAGACCATCGTCCCAATGGATAAGTAAGCCCGGGGTGGGGGTGTATGTATTTTGGGGTGGTTGCTGTTTTTAAAGTTCCACAGGGTCTTCTCGTCTTATGGGTTTATCCCTGCTTTTGCACAGGGAGATCAATTTCACCGATTGCCTGTAAGAGACAGTTAAGACCTCGTTTAGCCATTCATACGGGTCCCGATTTATGGGACAATTGATTGCGCTACCTTTGCACGGTTAGGATACCGCGGCCGTTGAACATAGTCACCGGGCAGGCATCACCTTCAATACTTGTCTGTGGGTTGGCTGAAGGCTATGTTTTTGGTAAACAGTCGGGCCTTGACGGGTTTGCCTAGTTCCTTTTACAGGTTTTAATCTTTCTTAATGGACGCTCCTATGTCGGGTTAACAAAGTGTTTAATACTCTGCTTGTTTGATTTGTCGTATATTGGTGGCTTGTTAATAATGTACTGATGTAAGCTTGCGTCTAAGAGGGAGGACCCTGGTTACTCATTCTAGCATTAATTCTCCTATTGTTCTATAGGTTAGCCCGTTAGTGGGGAGGGAGTCACGTGGTTTTTATATTTTTAAGGTGCAGAGCTTTAACGCACTCTTTGTTGATGGCTGCTTAAAGGCCCACAGTAGGTTTTGCAGGTTTGTTGTTTATCCGCTCGTGGAGATTGTATTCTTTTTTAAAGGAGCTGTACCTCCTTTAAATAGCCCTTAATTCGCTTCATTGGGGTTTGTAGGTTCCTTGGAGAAGAATTAAGAGTGAACTAAGATTCATTTCACAGGCAACCAGCTATCACCCAGCTCGATTGGCTTTTCACCCTCTACTAGCAAGTCATCCCACTCTTTTGCAACAAGAGACGGGTTCGCTCATAATAGCTGCTCGCAAGTAGCTCGCTTGGGTTTCGGGGTGGCAAACTTAAATTCATTTTGCTTGGTTTTTCTTGCTAGACCATGATGCAAAAGGTACAAGGGTTGATCTTTGCTGTTTTTAGCTTAGTTTTCATTGCTATTTCATCTTTCCCTTACGGTACGTGGTCTCTATCGCTCCAATGGTGTCTTTTCTATCGCCTATACTGGGACTAATAAATGCTTTAGTTGGGTGTTGGAAGTAGCTTTGTTATTCGGGTCATGTAGGTTGGGCTAGAGTTTGGCATTCAAGACGATCTGATGTTAGCAGATATCTCTCAGGTGTAAGCTGAGTGCTTTAATTTAAGGCTACGTCTTGGTGTTCTAAGTGCACCTTCCGGTACACTTACCTTGTTACGACTTACCTCCTCTTTGGCTGATCAACTTATTAATTTATGGGGGGGGGGGGGTCGCTTTTGAGGAGGGTGACGGGCGGTATGTACGTGTCCCAGAGCCGGCTTAAAGAGGGCTCGATTGTCTCTCTTTACTGCTAAATCCGCCTTCCAGGGATAGTTTCATGTCCCTTTGCCGTATGTTCTAGTCTAGAAAATGTAGCCCATTGCTCCCATTCCATAGGCTATTCCTTGACCTGTCGTATTAGCGTTGTAGGGCTATTGCGTCCACTGTTGGTCCTTCAGGGTGGGTGGGCTGGCGACGGCGGTATATAGGCTGAACTGTTGCAAGGAATGGTAAGGTGTATCGTGGATCATCGATTATAGAACAGGCTCCTCTAGGTGGGTTTGGGGCACCGCCAAGTCCTTAGAGTTTTAAGCGTTTGTGCTCGTAGTTCTCGGGCGGATGCTCCGGGTAAGATCGAGCATCAAGATTTAGGGCCAGGCATAGTGGGGTATCTAATCCCAGTTTGGGCCCTGGCTTTCGTGGGCTTCAATAAATCGTTGTTCTAAGATCTTCTTTAAGTAGGGGCCTTATGGGCATCTTTGGCTTTCTACGGCTCAGCTGCCTTTTAATCTTAGCTACTTGGATAACATGTGACCACTCTTTACGCCGTTAAGTAATGTTGATTTGGGTCTCCTGTATGACCGCGGTGGCTGGCACAGGATTAACCGACCCTTAGCTTGCTATAACTAAGTCAAGTTTGCACTCATTGCTTAATATTAATTACTGCTGAATACCCGTGGGGGTGTGGCAATTGCAAGGCGTTTTGGGCTACGGTGATGGGTGTGCCTGATACCCGCTCCCTGTCGACCTAAATTTAGGGTACCCAGGGCATCTACACTGGAGCGCGGATACTTGCATGTATATATTTAGCAACAACCAACAGTAAGGATAGGACTAAGTCTTTTTGTCTTTGGGTGCGTGTGGCTGCCGTCTTGACATCTTCAGTGTCATGCTTTTTGTAAGCTACAAAGACTTAGGTGGGTTTGGTTTGGTGAGTGGTGATGTGTTGTTTTTGTTTGGTTTTTTGTCCAAAAAAAGGCAGGTAAGTTTGGGTTAAGTGTCGTAGTGGTGGGTGTGTAATTTGGTTGCATGAATAATATAGGGATATATAGTTAATTATTTGTTTGTTTTGATGAAAATTACACGATAAAAAATGAAGTGAATAAATTTTGGGGGTGAAATGATGGGTTTAGGTATAAGTCTCAGCAAAGTGAGAATAAAATAGTTATGTCCGGTGACCATTGCATTATTCAATGGCTTAAGAGGTAAAAAGCGCGGGTTTCATGAATGAGGCTAAAGTGCATCAGTGTCAAGTTTGCGACGACCTTATCCTTCAAAAACCATGACACTATGGGCTTACAGGTGGTCGGCAGGTAGCTCGCCGGTAATGTGATGCTCACGTCAAGAGGAAGATATCTCCTGCTACGCACTGGAAGGGCATATTGAAGACGCCCCCAGAAGAAGAGAAGAGAAAGAGAAAGGAAATGTCGCGATAACGAGAGGAAATGAGGAGCGTCCATCCCCAGCACTTGTATCTGTGAAGAGCAAGTAGAGAGGGCGAGGCAGTTTATGGTCCTGAAGTTACCACGGGTGGCGCAAAAGAGCAAGTAGGGCCTCGAGGGGTAAGAGGGAAAGTATGGGCTCAAGACAAGGGACGTGGGTATAACTGACGTTGAGTAGCTCGGTTCTCGTGAGGAGCACGGTTAATAGATAACCAGGTTCTCTGGCTTGTGAGCGCTTGAAAGCTGTTGGTCGAGAGGCTTGCTTTAGGAGGTGGCGAATTGTATGACCTCGTGAATTCAAAGGTGCGCTGGGACATTCCCTCGTATCCGGGGCTGGTTGTTAGGTACGTTGTAGAGACTGTCGATCTCGGGTGACGCTTGTAGTGTGATGTTGGTCGGGTTAGCTGGGTGTGATGGTACCTGAAGCAAAAATGGGGGGGGTGGTGTGACTGCTCGCACATTATCTATTTGGAGAAAATGTTGGGCGGGGGTTGGAGGTGAGGTTGGTCTTTGGGTGGAATATCCTACATTAATGTAGTGCCTGATGGGGATAATAAATTAATGTGGCGCAATACATACCTTAAGTAATATGAAAAAGCCGCGGGGGGGGGTAAGGGGGGGGGGGGAATAGTTGGTATGGTGAAAATGAAGTATAAAAAGTGATGTTGGTGGTGATGTTGAATGGAGTAGTTCCTGTAGTTAAAGGATAACGGCAGTTTTTCAGGCTGCAGATCCCAGGTAGAGGCTGGGCGGGAATTATGATGAAGTTTGTTCTGTTTATAGGGCTTTGTTTTGTTCTGGGTGGGCTGGCGGTTGCTTCTAATCCATCCCCTTATTATGGAGTGGTTGGGTTGGTCGTGGCGTCTATTGCTGGCTGTGGTTGGTTGGTTAGTTTGGGTGCTTCTTTCATGTCTTTGGTGCTTGTTATAGTGTATTTGGGGGGGATGTTGGTGGTGTTTGTTTATTCGGTTTCATTGGCGGCGGATCCTTATCCTGAGGCTTGGGTAGATTGGGGGGTTGGTTGGGTATGGATTGGGGATTGGGTTAGTTGTTGGAGCTGGTGCTGTTGTGCTAGGTACTTCTGTGGTTTTAGTTGATGGGGGGACGGTGATAGTGGTGGTTTATTGGTAGGACGGTTGGATTTTAGTGGGGTGGCCTATGTTTTATTCGTGTGGGGTTGGGTTGTTCTTGGTGGGTGGATGGGGGTTGTTGTTAACTTTGTTTGTGGTTCTAGAGCTTGTGCGGGGGTTGTCTCGGGGGGCTATTCGGGCTGTCTAGGGTTGTGTCAGAAAGTAGTTTAGTCTAAAATGCCAGCTTTGGGAGTTGGTGATGGAGGTTTAATTCCTTTCTTTCTGAGGTTGTGGGGGGGTGTGTAATTTGGTTGCATGAATAATATAGGGATATATAGTTAATTATTTGTTTGTTTTGATGAAAATTACACGATAAAAAATGAAGTGAATAAATTTTGGGGGTGAAATGATGGGTTTAGGTATAAGTCTCAGCAAAGTGAGAATAAAATAGTTATGTCCGGTGACCATTGCATTATTCAATGGCTTAAGAGGTAAAAAGCGCGGGTTTCATGAATGAGGCTAAAGTGCATCAGTGTCAAGTTTGCGACGACCTTATCCTTCAACCATGACACTATGGCTTACAGGTGGTCGGCAGTAGCTCGCCGGTAATGTGATGCTCACGTCAAGAGGAAGGATATCTCCTGCTACGCACTGGAAGGGCATATTGAAGACGCCCCCAGAAGAAGAGAAGAGAAAGAGAAAGGAAATGTCGCGATAACGAGAGGAAATGAGGGAGCGTCCATCCCCAGCACTTGTATCTGTGAAGAGCAAGTAGAGAGGGGCGAGGCAGTTTATGGTCCTGAAGTTACCACGGGTGGCGCAAAGAGCAAGTAGGGCCTCGAGGGTAAGAGGGAAAGTATGGGCTCAAGACCAAGGGGACGTGGGTATAACTGACGTTGAGTAGCTCGGTTCTCGTGAGGAGCACGGTTAATAGATAACCAGGTTCTCTGGCTTGTGAGCGCTGAAAGCTGTTGGTCGAGAGGCTTGCTTTTAGGAGGTGGGCGAATTGTATGACCTCGTGAATTCAAAGGTGCGCTGGGACATTCCCCTCGTATCCGGGGCTGGTTGTTAGGTACGTTGTAGAGACTGTCGATCTCGGGTGACGCTTGTAGTGTGATGTTGGTCGGGTTAGCTGGGTGTGATGGTACCTGAAGCAAAAATGGGGGGGTGGTGTGACTGCTCGCACATTATCTATTTGGAGAAAATGTTGGGCGGGGGTTGGAGGTGAGGTTGGTCTTGGGTGGAATATCCTACATTAATGTAGTGCCTGATGGGGATAATAAATTAATGTGGCGCAATACATACCTTAAGTAATATGAAAAAGCCGCGGGGGGGGGTAAGGGGGGGGGGGGGGCCTTTTCTTTAATTTTTTTTCCGGCGCGGCCGAAAATTTTTGGAGGGGCCCTTTTCTTTAATTCTTTCCGGCGCGGCCGAAAATTTTTGGAGGGGCCCTTTTCTTTAATTCTTTCCGGCGCGGCCGAAAATTTTTGGAGGGGTCCCTTTTCTTTAATTCTTTCCGGCGACGCCGAAAATTTTTGGAGGGGCCCTTTTCTTTAATTCTTTCCGGCGCGGCCGAAAATTTTTGGAGGGGCCCTTTTCTTTAATTCTTTCCGGCGCGGCCGAAAATTTTTGGAGGGGCCCTTTTCTTTAATTCTTTCCGGCGCGGCCGAAAATTTTTGGAGGGGGGGGGGGGGAAACTCTAAGAAGAGGTTGAGTCTTCAATCTTTGGCTTACAAGACCAATGTTTTAATAAACTATTAGAGTATTAGAGTTTGAGTATTTTGTTTTCTACGATGGAAACAATTGGGAAGAGGACTAGAATGATAGTGAAGTAGGTAAATGAGGCTAGTTGGCCAATGATGATGAATGGGTGTTCAACTGGCTGGCTGCCTACTCAGGTTAGTACTAGAAGGTTTGCTACTAGTGTTCAAAACAGAATTTGTGACAGTGGGCGGAATGTTATTGAACGTAGTTTGGATGTGTGCAGGAGGGGCATGAGAAATAGTACTAGGACGGAGGCGGCTAGGGCCAGGACTCCTCCTAGTTTGTTTGGGATGGATCGTAGGATGGCGTAGGCGAATAGGAAGTATCATTCGGGTTTGATGTGAGGGGGTGTGGCTAGTGGGTTGGCTGGTGTGAAGTTTTCTGGGTCTCCTAGCAGGTTGGGTAAGAATAGAGCTAGGCTGGCGAGGGGGATAAATATTAGTGCGAACCCTACGATGTCTTTTGTGGAGTAGTAGGGGTGGAATGGGATTTTGTCGCAGTCTGATGGGATACCTAGTGGATTGTTTGATCCGGTTTCGTGTAGGAGGGTGAGGTGGACTAGTGTTAATCCTACAATGACGAATGGTAGTAGGAAGTGGATAGCGAAGAATCGAGTGAGTGTGGGGTTGTCTACTGAGAATCCGCCTCATGCTCATTCAACTAGTGTTTGTCCGATGTAGGGGATGGCTGAGAATAGGTTCGTGATGACTGTGGCTCCTCAGAATGATATTTGTCCTCATGGCAGGACGTATCCTACGAAGGCTGTTGCTATGAGGGTGAGTAGGAGGATGACCCCTACGTTTCAGGTTTCTTTGTTTAAGTATGAGCCGTAGTAGAAGCCTCGGCCGATGTGAAGGTAGATGCAGATGAAGAAGAATGAAGCTCCGTTTGCGTGGAGGTTTCGGATTAGTCAGCCGAATTGGACGTCTCGGCATATGTGGGTGACGGAGGAGAAGGCTAGGGAGGTGTCTGCTGTGTAGTGTATGGCTAGCAGTAGTCCTGTGACGATTTGTGTGGCTAGGCAAACACCCAGTAGGGATCCAAAGTTTCATCATGATGAGATATTTGATGGTGTTGGTAGGTCAATTAGGGCGTCGTTGATGACTTTTAGTAGGGGGTGGTTTTTACGAAGATTTGGGGCCATTAAGTTTTCTGTATGTGGAAATAATGATGATTAGGATGGATAGGGCAAAGGACCCTAGGTAGGCTTTGATTAGGCCTTGGTGGAATGTGGTAGCGGTTTTGGATGTTGTTGACTGCATATTGGCTAGGCCTTCTGGGCCTAATAGCTTGTATCAGGAAAGGTCTATGAGGTGTGAGGCGATGTTTTGTCCTCCTGATAATAGGTTTGTTACGCTTGATCGGTGGGTTAGTAGGTTGAAATAGCCTAGGGAGATTGAGAAGTTGTAGAATGGGTTTTGTTTGGTCAGGATTAGGGTTTGGGCTATTTTTGATAGTTCGAGTGCTAGGGCGATTCCTAGGGCTGTTACTACTAGGGCCGTTATTTTGATTGATGTGGGTATGGTTGTGGGTGGTGTTTTTGTTGGTAGGATGTATGAGGTAATGATTAAACCAGCTGTGATGCTTCCTAGTGCTAGTCGGGTGATTGGGCGGATTACTGCAGGGTTGTTTTCGTTTATTGAGGTTAGGGGAGGGATTCGGGTGAAGCCGCTTTGGACTAGAACGGTCATGCGGATTGTATAGACCGCGGTGAATGATGTGGCTAGCAGGGTTAGGAGCAGGGCTCATGAGTTTAGGTATGAGGTGTTTAGGTTTTCGATGATTTGGTCCTTTGAGTAAAATCCTGCTAGGAATGGGGTTCCTATTAGTGCTAGGTTACCGATAGTGAGACATGAGGTGGTTGTTGGGAGCATTTTTTGGAGGCCTCCTATTTTTCGGATGTCTTGTTCTCCGTTGAGGCTGTGGATGATGGAGCCTGAGCAGAGGAATAGCATGGCCTTGAAGAATGCGTGGGTTGAGATGTGTAGGAAGGCTAGTTGTGGAAGGTTTAATCCAATAGTGACTATTATTAGGCCTAGCTGACTTGAGGTGGAGAAGGCGATAATTTTTTTGATGTCGTTCTGTGTGAGGGCACATGTGGCTGCAAATAGGGTGGAGAGGGCTCCCAGGCAAAGGCAGAGAGAGAGGGCTGTTTGGTTGTTGTGGAATAGTGGGTGGGTTCGGATTAGTAGGAAGATTCCGGCCACTACTATAGTGCTTGAGTGTAGTAAGGCTGAGACTGGGGTTGGGCCTTCTATTGCGGATGGGAGTCATGGGTGTAATCCAAATTGAGCGGATTTGCCTGTTGCTGCCAGGATCAGCCCTAGGAGGGGTAAGGTTGGGGTCTGTGAA
This sequence comes from Prinia subflava, assembly GCF_021018805.1. Lineage (NCBI taxonomy): Eukaryota > Metazoa > Chordata > Aves > Passeriformes > Cisticolidae > Prinia > Prinia subflava. The sequence continues at coordinate 10,229 of NW_026960812.1, read as the reverse complement.
GTGGAGGGGAATTGTTGGAGTTCTCAGGTGTTTATGGTATAGGCTAGTCATGCTATGCAAAGGATGAGGCCAATGTCTCCGATTCGGTTGTAAAGCACTGCTTGTAGGGCGGCGGTGTTGGCTTCTGCTCGTCCGTGTCATCAGCTGATCAGGAGGAAGGATATGATCCCTACTCCTTCTCATCCAATGAACAGGACAAATAGGTTATTGGCGATGATTAGGATTAGCATGGTAATTAGGAACAGTAGGAGGAAGGTGAAGAATTTTGTGATGTGTGGGTCTGAGGCCATGTATCATGTTGCGAATTGCAGGATTGACCATGACACGAATAGGGCAATTGGGAAGAATGTAAGGGAGTAAAAGTCTAGTTTAAGGCTGATTGGGATTTTGAAGTTTATGATGAATTTTCATTCTCATGAGGAGACCAGGCCTTCCATACCTGAGTGGATGTGGATTGTTATTGGGACTAAGCTGATTAGAAATGAGGCTTTGACTGTTTGTGTGATGGTGTTGGGAGTGTTTTTGAGGCTGTCTGATAATAGTGGGAAAATGATTGGAGTAGTTAGGGTTGTTAGGGTTAATAGTGTGAATGTGTTTAGGGTTAGTGGTAGGTCCATTACTTTCACTTGGATTTGCACCAAGATACGTGGTTCCTAAGACCATTGGATTGCTATTATCCTTTGAAAGTAAGGGGGCTGAGGTTTTAGACTCAGATGCAAGAATTAGCAGTTCTTGTTGGTTAAACCTCCCCTCGGCAGGTAAGAAGGTTTTAACTTCTATCTTTAGAGTCACGGTCTAATGTTTGGGTTGAAACTATACTTGCATACTGGGATGCCGGAGATTAGCTCTGGCTTTAAGATGAGGAGGGCTATTGGGATTATGTGTAGGGCTATAAGAAGATGCTCTCGTGTGGAGGAGTTTTGGATTGATGTGATGTGGGATGGGAGTGCTCCTCGTTGTGTCATTGTTAGTATGTATAGGGTGTATGAGGCAGTTAGGAGGATTGCAATGCCTGTTAGGATGATTGTTAGGGAGGATCAGTTGAACAGGGCGATTACAATGGTTAGTTCTGCTATAAGGTTAGTTGTGGGGGGTAGTGCCATGTTTGTTAGGTTGGCTAAAAGTCATCAGATGGCTATTAATGGGAGTAGGGGCTGGATGCCTCGTGTTAGTAGTAGAATTCGGCTGTGGGTGCGTTCGTAGTTTGTGTTGGCTAGGCAGAATAGTATGGATGAGGTTAGTCCGTGTGAAATTATTAGGATCATTGCTCCTGAGAATGCTCATTGGGTTTGGATTATAGTTGCGGCGATGACAAGGCCTATGTGGCTTACTGATGAGTAAGCGATTAGTGACTTTAGGTCGATTTGTCGTAGGCAGATGGCACTAGTTATGAGCGCTCCCCATAGAGAGAGGGTGATGAATGGGTAGTGCAGGTTGTTTAGGGATGGGTTTACTAGGATAGTGACTCGTATGATGCCGTAGCCTCCCAGTTTTAAGAGCAGGGCTGCGAGAAGCATTGAGCCGGCAATTGGGGCCTCTACATGAGCTTTAGGCAGTCATAGGTGTAGTCCGTATAGTGGAGCTTTGACCATGAATGCTACGAGAAGGGCTAAGCTGGCTGCTAGGCCCGTTCAGGAGTGTGTGATGGTTGGGTGGGATAGTTTAAGTATTGGGAAGTATAATGTGCCAGTTTGGTTGTGTAGGTGCAGGATGGCGATTAGTAGGGGGAGTGAGCTGGCAAGCGTGTAGAACAGTAGGTAGATTCCGGCTTTAAGTCGTTCTGGTTGGTTTCCTCATCGGGTGATGAGGATTAATGTGGGGATTAGGGTTGCTTCAAAAGCAATGTAGAATAGTATGAGTTCCGAGGCTGAGAAGGCTGATAGGATGAATAGTTGAGCTAGAATGATTGTTGTGATGAAGATTCGTTTGCGGTTGGTTGGTTCTTGTTCTAGATGGTTTTGACTTGCCATTAGCATCAGAGGCAGGAGTCAACATGATAGGACTAGTAGTGGTGAAGAGATTTGGTCGATAGCAGTCCAGTGAGATAGGTTTTTGTTTGAGGTAGTATGTTGGGGTGAATAGCTGTAGGCTAATGGCGGCAATTAATATGCTGTGTGTTGTGGTATTAGCCCAAAGGTACTTGCTGGGTGAGGATATGGTCATGGGAAGGAGTATAATAGTTGGTATGATGATTTTTAGCATTTTAGGAGGTTAAAGTTGTGGAGGTGGTCTGAACCGTGGGTGCGTGTTGAGGCTACTAGTAGGGCGAGCCCCGTTCCTGCTTCGCAGGCTGAGAATGTTAGTATAAGTATTGGTAGTATGGTGGCGGATGTTATTTGTGTTTGGATGGGTCATATTGACAGGGCTACATATATAGACAATATCATGCCCTCTAAGCATAGTAAGGCTGAGATTAGGTGGGTTCGGTGGAAGGCTAGGCCTAAGGCGCTTAGGGAGAAGGCTGAGTAGAAGCTTAGGTGTAGGAGGGTCATTAAGAAAGTTATAGGGTTGTGGCTATAATCTGTTGAGTCGAAATCAACTGTCTTGGTTAGACTAACTTTCTGTTATTCGGCCCATTCTAGCCCTCCTTGGGTTCATTCGTACACTAGACCTAGGGTGAGGAGTAGGATAAGGACTGAGGCTCATGTTAGTGTAGTGGTTGGGGCTTGGAGTTGGGTGGCTCATGGAAGAGGTAGGAGTAGGGCAATTTCTAGGTCGAACAGTAGGAATAGGATTGCTACTAGGAAGAATCGAATGGAGAATGGTAGTCGAGCGGATCCTAATGGGTCAAAGCCGCATTCGTATGGGGATAGTTTTTCTGAGTCTGGGTTCGTTTGGGCCAGTCATAGGTTTAGTATGGTTAGGGCGATGCTTAGGGTTATGGATAGGGTGATTATAAATGTGATTATGTTTATTGCTCTTCTCTGGGTTTGAACCAGATTTTAAGGATTGGAAGTCGATTGTAATTAGTATACTAGAAGAGCAGGATCCTCATCAGTAAATAGAGATATATAGGAATAGTCATACGACGTCTACAAAGTGTCAGTATCAGGCTGCTGCTTCGAAACCAAAGTGATGGTTTGGTGTAAAGTGGAATTTAATGAGGCGTAGGAGGCAGATTAGGAGGAATGTGGAGCCAATGATTACGTGTAGGCCGTGAAATCCAGTGGCTACGAAGAAGGTAGACCCGTATACTCCGTCTGCGATGGAGAAGGGAGCTTCGTAGTATTCTATGGCTTGTAGTGCGGTAAAGTAGAATCCTAGGAGGACAGTTAAGGTGAGAGCATAGATTGCTTGTTTTCGGCGGGCCTCTATGATAGCGTGATGGGCTCATGTGACGGTGATTCCTGAAGCTAGTAGGATGGCAGTGTTTAGTAGCGGTACTTCTATGGGGTTCAAGGGTTTGATTCCTGCTGGTGGTCATTGTCCTCCTAGTTCTGGGGTTGGGGCTAGGCTTGAGTGGAAGAAGGCTCAGAAGAAGCCTAGGAAGAAGAAAGCTTCTGATGTGATGAACAGGACTATGCCGTATCGTAGCCCTTTTTGGACGGTGGGAGTGTGGTGACCTTGGAATGTGCTTTCGCGTACAATGTCTCGTCATCATTGGAATATGACTAGGGTGGTTGATAATAGGCCAATGGCAAGTAGTTGTGGGGAGTGGTAGTGGAATCATATGGTTAGGCCGGACGTGGTTAGTAGGGCGGCGGCTGCTCCGAAGATGGGTCATGGGCTTGGATCTACTATGTGGTAGGAGTGTGCTTGGTGTGCCATTGTGTTAGATGTTTTCTTGGAGGTAGAGGCTGAGTAGGAGGACAAAGACGTAGGCCTGGATCATGGCTACGGCTACTTCCAGGATGGTTAGTAGCAGCAGGATTAGGAATGTTAGTAGGGAGACCATAGGTATGGTCGATAGTAAGGCGATCGTGGCGGTAGAAATAAGTTGGATTAAAAGGTGTCCTGCTGTGAGGTTGGCTGTTAGTCGTACTCCTAGCGCAATAGGACGAATTAGAAGGCTTGTTGTTTCAATTAAGACCAGTGCTGGGATCAGCGGTGTTGGAGTGCCTTCTGGTAGCAGGTGCCCTAGGGTAGTTGAAGGTTGGTTGCGTAACCCTGTGAGGAGGGTGGCTAGTCATAGTGGGAAGGCTAGGGCTAGGCTCATGGATAGTTGGGTGGTTGGAGTGAATGTGTAGGGCAATAGGCCTAGAAGGTTGATTAGTAGGAGGAATACCATTAATGAGGTTAGGATTAGGGCTCATTTGTGTCCTTTTTTGTTCAGTGGTATTATTAGTTGCTTTGTGATGAGGTTGACCGCTCATAGTTGTAGGGTGGATAGACGGCTCGTCACCCAGCGGTTGTTTTGTGACGGTAGTAGTAGGGCTGGGAAAGTGATTGAGATGAGGATTAGTGGAATGCCCAGTAGGGATGGACTTGAGAATTGGTCGAAGAAACTTAGGTTCATGGTCAAGTTCATGGGGTAGTAGGGGTGGTGGTAGTGGTCTTGTTGAGTGGTGGGTTTGGGGATGTTATGGATAGGATTTTAGGTTGGATGATTATTGAAAATGTTAGTCATGAGGTTAGTATGATAAAAAATCATGGATTTGGGTTGAGTTGTGGCATGTCATTAAGGAGGGTTAGCGTCCCTCTTTCTCTAGCTTAAAAGGCTAACGCTGTTTCATAGCTTCTTAATGATTAGGAAGATAGTAGAGAAGATCAGTTTTCGAAGTTGTCAAGTGGTGTGGACTCTACTACGATTGGTATGAAGCTGTGGTTTGCTCCGCAGATCTCTGAGCATTGTCCGTAGAATACTCCTGGTCGGTTTGCTAGGAAGGAAGTTTGGTTTAGTCGTCCTGGGATTGCATCCGTTTTGACGCCTAGGCTTGGTACAGCTCATGAGTGCAGGACGTCGTCAGCGGTGACAATAACTCGGATGGTAGAGTTTATTGGGACGATAACACGGTGGTCTACTTCTAGAAGTCGAAAGTGTCCTAGTGGGAGCTCTGATGTTGGTGTTATGTAGGAGTCGAATGTTAGGTCTTTGAAGTCGGTGTACTCGTAGGATCAGTACCATTGGTGTCCAATGGCTTTTAGAGTGAGGTCTGGTTGGTTGACTTCATCCATCATGTATAGGATGCGCAGGGATGGCAGGGCTAGGGTGATTAGTACTATGGCTGGTAGGATTGTTCATACTAGTTCGATCGCCTGTGCATCAACTGTATTTGATGAGAGTTTACCTGTTAGTATTAGAGTCAGTAGATAGAGGACCAAGCTGCAGATGGCTAGGGCCACTATTATGGCGTGGTCGTGGAATTGTATCAGTTCTTCTATAATTGGTGATGAGGCGTCTTGGAAATTAAGTTGTGAGTGGTTGGCCATATTTTGAGGCGCACAGGGTTTTCACCTGCAATATAGCCTTGACAAGGCTATGTAATCGTTTTACTAGCGTCTCTATGAGAAAGAAGCATAAGTGGTTTTATGCGGTTGGCTTGAAACCAACATATGAGGGTTCGAGTCCTTCCTTTCTTGTACTTGGACAAAGGCTGGTTCTTCAAAGGTGTGGAATGGGGGTGGGCAACCGTAGATTCATTCGATATTTGTGCTTGTAAGTTCTGGTTGGAAAGCTTTGCGTTTGGATGCGAAGGCTTCTCAGATGATGAATACTAGCATGATTACGGCTGTTATAGAGATTAGGGAACCTACTGATGAGATGGTGTTTCATAGTGTGTAGGCGTCTGGGTAGTCTGAGTATCGACGTGGCATGCCAGCTAGGCCAAGGAAGTGTTGTGGGAAGAAGGTGAGGTTAACGCCTACAAATATTACTCCGAAGTGGATTTTGGCTCATGTGGAATGTAGAGTGTACCCGGTGAATAGTGGGAATCAGTGTGTGAATCCGGCTAGAATTGCGAATACTGCTCCTATTGATAGTACATAGTGGAAGTGAGCTACTACATAGTAGGTATCGTGCAGAGCAATGTCTAGTGAAGAGTTTGCTAAAACGATCCCTGTTAGGCCCCCGATGGTGAATAGGAAGATGAATCCTAGGGCCCATAGTATGGGTGGGTCTCATTTGATAATGCCTCCGTGGAGTGTTGCTAGTCAGCTGAATACTTTAATGCCAGTTGGGATGGCGATGATTATAGTGGCTGATGTGAAGTATGCTCGGGTGTCTACGTCCATGCCTACTGTGAATATATGGTGGGCCCAAACGATAAATCCTAGGAACCCGATGGAAAGTATAGCTCATACCATTCCTATATAACCGAAAGGTTCTTTTTTTCCTGAGTAGTAGGTTACGACGTGGGAGATGATTCCGAATCCTGGTAGAATGAGGATGTAGACTTCAGGGTGTCCGAAGAATCAGAATAGGTGTTGATAAAGTACTGGGTCTCCTCCTCCTGCCGGGTCAAAGAAAGTGGTATTTAGGTTGCGGTCGGTTAGTAGTATAGTGATTCCGGCAGCGAGTACAGGGAGGGAGAGAAGCAGTAGGACTGCTGTGATAAGTACTGATCAGACAAATAGGGGGGTTTGGTATTGGGAGAGGGCTGGTGGTTTTATGTTAATTGCTGTGGTGATAAAGTTGATTGCGCCCAGAATTGATGAGATTCCAGCTAGGTGAAGGGAGAAGATGGCTAGGTCAACTGAAGCTCCAGCATGGGCTAAGTTGCCGGCTAATGGGGGGTACACTGTTCAGCCCGTACCTGCTCCTGCCTCGACTGTGGAGGAAGCCAGGAGAAGGAGGAAAGAGGGTGGTAGAAGTCAGAAGCTTATGTTGTTCATTCGTGGGAATGCTATGTCTGGGGCCCCAATTATTAGGGGGACTAGTCAGTTGCCGAAGCCCCCGATCATAATTGGTATAACTATAAAGAAGATTATTACGAAAGCATGTGCTGTAACGATCACGTTGTAGATTTGGTCGTCTCCGAGCAGGGCTCCTGGTTGGCCTAGTTCTGCTCGGATGAGAAGGCTTAGTGAGGTGCCCACTATTCCGGCCCATGCGCCGAAAATTAGGTATAGGGTACCGATATCTTTGTGGTTGGTTGAGAATAATCATCGGTTAATGAATGTCACAGGTAAGATGGCTGAGTGTATAAGCGTTAGGCTGTAGTCCTTTTTACAGAGGTTCAATTCCTCTTCTTATCGGCTTTGTGGTGAAATTCACGGCGGGTTGCAAACTCGCAGATGCGTATTGATTGCGCCGAAGTCTTAGGTAGAAGCCTGTTGGTTAGGGCATGTAGCTGTTAACTATATTGTTGTGGGATCGAAGCCCATCTACCTAGTTGGGTTGTAAGGTCCTAGCTTAATTAAAGTACCTGGGTTGCATTCAGGAGATGTGGGGTAGCATCCTGCGGATCTTAGCAGAAACTAAGAGGGTTTAACTCTTGTTTAAGGCTTTGAAGGCCTTCGGTTTAAGTGATCCTAAGTTTCTTAAATAATAGTGGTGATTAGTGGTGAAACCGGTAGGAGTGCAGTTGATATGGTGATTAGGATGGCAATTAAGGTGCTGGTTGGTTTGTTAGTATGTCATTGTTTAATGTGGTTGGTGGTGTGTGGGGGTAGTGTGATTGTTGCACAGTATGCTAGGCGAAGATAGAAGAATAGGCTTAGGAGTGATAGGAGGGAGATTGAAGTTGCTATTGGGATTATGTCTTGTTTAGTTAGCTCTTGGATGATAAGTCATTTTGGGAGGAAACCTGTTAATGGGGGCAGTCCTGCTATAGAGAGTATTGTTAGTAGTAGTATGGCGTTTAGTGCTGGTACCTTTGTCCATGCAGTTATTAGGGTTGATAGTTTTGAGACTTTAATTGTGTTTAAAGTTAGGAATACTGCTATTGTTATTAGTGTGTAGAGGTAAAAATTAAGTAAGGTTAGTTTAGGGTTGTACGAGATAATGATTGTTATCCATCCTAGATGGGAGATGGAGGAGAAGGCTAGGATTTTTCGGATTTGTGTTTGGTTTAGTCCTATTCATCCTCCCAGAGCGGCAGATATGATTGCTATGCAGGCTAGCAGAGTAGGGTTTAGTGAGGGTGATGTTATGAATAGCAGTGAGATAGGGGGTAATTTTATCATTGTTGATAGGAGGAGGCCTGTGGTAAGTGGGGACCCTTGGAGGACTTCTGGGAATCAGAAATGAAATGGGACTAGTCCTAGTTTTATTGCTAGGGCGGAGGTTAGGATGAGGCACGATATTGGATGGGTTAGTTGGGTGATGTCCCATTGTCCGGTGTGCCATGCATTGGTTATGCTGGAAAATAAGACTAGTGCGGAGGCAGTTGCTTGGGTAAGGAAGTACTTGGTTGCGGCTTCAATGGCTCGTGGATGGTGGGATTTTGAGATCAGTGGCAGGATTGCTAGGGTGTTGATTTCAAGGCCGGCCCAGGCTATTATTCAGTGGTTGCTCGAGATTGTGATGGCAGTCCCTATAAACAGGCTGATTGCGAAAATTAATTTTGCTTGTGGGTTCATTAGTAGGGGAAGGGGTTAAACCATCATTTTCGGGGTATGGGCCCGATAGCTTTGTTAGCTGACCCTACTAGAAAGTAATATAATGGGAGTATGGAGGGTTTTGATCCCTTTAGTGCAGGTTCGATTCCTGTTTTTCTAAGTTAGGAAATGAGAGGGCTGGTATACCTCTATGTTCACTTTATCATAGTGACCCTTTGGGACGTTCAGGCACATTTCCTTTTATGGTTCTTAGGTAGGGGGGAAGTCCAGCGTAACAGATTGATATGCTGGTGTGTCACAAGCATATCGCCAGTGTGAGTGGGAGGAAGTTTTTTCATAGAAGGTGTATTAGCTGGTCGTATCGGAAGCGCGGATATGAAGCACGGACTCATAGGAAACCAGCAGATAGTAGGAGGACTTTTGTGGCTAGAATCACAGGGAATAGTTCTTGCGGAGGGTTTAGGAAGCTTGGGTTGAAGAATAAGATGGTAGTTAGTGTGTTTATTAGCATGATGTTGGCGTATTCGGCTAGGAAGAATAAAGCGAATGGTCCTGCTGCATATTCCACGTTGAAGCCAGAGACTAGTTCTGACTCCCCCTCTGTAAGGTCAAATGGGGCTCGGTTTGTCTCGGCTAGTGTGGATACGTATCATATTATGGCTAGTGGCCAGCATGAGAAGATAAGGTACAGGGGTTCTTGGGTGGTTGCGAGAGTGCTTAGGTTGTAATTTCCGCTGAGTAGGATGATGGAGAGTAGGATAATTGCTAGGGTGACTTCATACGAGATGGTTTGGGCTACTGCTCGTAGTGCTCCAATTAGGGCATATTTTGAGTTGGAGGCTCATCCTGATCATAGAATAGAGTATACGGCTAGGCTAGATATGGCTAGGAGAAAGAGTAGGCCTAGGTTGAGGTCTGCGAGAGAGAATGGTAGTGGGAGTGGGGTTCAAATTGAAATCGCTAGGAGAAGGGCTAGTATTGGAGTTGTGGTGAATAGGATTGGGGAAGATGTTGATGGGCGGATCGGTTCTTTGATGAATAGTTTCACCCCGTCTGCCAAGGGTTGTAGTAGTCCGAATGGGCCTACGACATTTGGGCCCTTTCGTCCTTGCATGTAACTTAGGATTTTACGTTCTACTAGTGTGAGGAAGGCTACTGCAATTAGAATGGGGAGGGCATAGGAAGTGGCTATGATTAGGCTGGTTAGAAGTGGGTAGTTGGTCATATGGGGGTTGGTAAGCTAGGGAGAGGATTTGAACCTCTGAGTTAAAGGACTTAAGCCTTTTGCATTTGCCGAGCTCTGCCACGCTAGCTTGTCCTTTTCTAGGACGTGGGTGGGTGTGATAGCTTTTCGTAATTTAGTTGGTTTCATTACTTAAGGCGGGGGCTTGCTTGTGGTATTGGCCCCACTTTTCCTATCCTTTCGTACTGGGAAGAGTTGTTCATAGATAGAAACCGACCTGGATTACTCCGGTCTGAACTCAGATCACGTAGGACTGTTAATCGTTGAACAAACGAACCCTTAGTAGCGGCTGCACCACTAGGATGTCCTGATCCAACATCGAGGTCGTAAACCTCCCGTCGATATGGACTCTCGGAGGAGATTGCGCTGTTATCCCTGGGGTAGCTTGGTCCATTGATCAATTATATTGGATCTGGTGGCTATTAGCACTTTGAGTAGTGGCTCTTAGTCTGGAGGTGTTGTCCCATGTTTGGAGGTTTTGTTTTGCTCCAAGGTCGCCCCAACCGAAAAAATGCAGACCATCGTCCCAATGGATAAGTAAGCCCGG
>NW_026960811.1:0-38924 GCF_021018805.1 Prinia subflava | reverse complement strand
ATCTGGGAGAAATCTTGAATATCACGGCATTTTTGCAGGCCGAAGCCGAGGTGGCCGGATGAGGGTGGTGGACACGAACGGTGGCCCTTTTCCATGGGAAACTAAACTCACCTGGCCATGTTCCTGGTGTCAGATTGTGGGAGACATTGGCACTCCAAAAGCAGCCCGAGTTCCAAAATGTGGCATCTTGCATCTGGGAGAAATCTTGAATATCACGGCATTTTTGCAGGCTGAAACCGAGCTGGCCGGATGAGGGTGGTGGACACGAACGGTGGCCCTTTTCCATGGGAAACTAAACTCACCTGGCCATGTTCCTGGTGTCAGATTGTGGGAGACATTTGGCACTCCAAAAGCAGCCCGAGTTCCAAAATGTGGCATCTTGCATCTGGGAGAAGTCTTGAATATCACAGCACTTTTGCAGGCTGAAGTCGAGGTGGCCGGATGAGGGTGGTGGACACGAACGGTGGCCCTTTTCCATGGGAAACTAAACTCACCTGGCCATGTTCCTGGTGTCAGATTGTGGGAGACATTTGGCACTCCAAAAGCAGCCCGAGTTCCAAAATGTGGCATCTTGCATCTGGGAGAAATCTTGAACGCCACGGCTTTTTTGCAGGCCGAAGCCGAGGTGGCCAGATGAGGGTGGTGGACACGAACGGTGGCCTTTTCCATGGGAAACTAAACTCACCTGGCCATGTTCCTGGTGTCAGATTGTGGGAGACATTTGGCACTCCAAAATCAGCCCGAGTTCCAAAATGTGGCATCTTGCATCTGGGAGAAATCTTGAATATCACGGCATTTTTGCAGGCTGAAGCCGAGGTGGCCGGATGAGGGTGGTGGACACGAACAGTGGCCCTTTTCCATGGGAAACTAAACTCACCTGGCCATGTTCCTGGTGTCAGATTGTGGGAGACATTTGGCACTCCAAAAGCAGCCCGAGTTCCAAAATGTGGCATCTTGCATCTGGGAGAAATCTTGAATATCACGGCATTTTTGCAGGCTGAAGCCGAGGTGGCCGGATGAGGGTGGTGGACACGAACGGTGGCCCTTTTCCATGGGAAACTAAACTCACCTGGCCATGTTCCTGGTGTCAGATTGTGGGAGACATTTAGCACTCCAAAAGCAGCCCGAGTTCCAAAATGTGGCATCTTGCATCTGGGAGAAATCTTGAATGCCACGGCATTTTTGCAGGCCGAAGCCGAGGTGGCCGGATGAGGGTGGTGGACACGAACGGTGGCCCTTTTCCATGGAAACTAAACTCACCTGGCCATGTTCCTGGTGTCAGATTGTGGGAGACATTTGGCACTCCAAAAGCAGCCCGAGTTCCAAAATGTGGCATCTTGCATCTGGGAGAAATCTTGAATATCACGGCATTTTTGCAGGCTGAAGCCGAGGTGGCCGGATGAGGGTGGTGGACACGAACGGTGGCCCTTTTCCATGGGAAACTAAACTCACCTGGCCATGTTCCTGGTGTCAGATTGTGGGAGACATTTAGCACTCCAAAAGCAGCCCGAGTTCCAAAATGTGGCATCTTGCATCTGGGAGAAATCTTGAATGCCACGGCATTTTTGCAGGCCGAAGGCGAGGTGGCCGGATGAGGGTGGTGGACACGAACGGTGGCCCTTTTCCATGGGAAACTAAACTCACCTGGCCATGTTCCTGGTGTCAGATTGTGGGAGACATTTGGCACTCCAAAAGCAGCCCGAGTTCCAAAATGTGGCATCTTGCATCTGGGAGAAATCTTGAATATCACGGCATTTTTGCAGGCTGAAGCCGAGGTGGCCGGATGAGGGTGGTGGACACGAACGGTGGCCCTTTTCCATGGGAAACTAAACTCACCTGGCCATGTTCCTGGTGTCAGATTGTGGGAGACATTTGGCACTCCAAAAGCAGCCCGAGTTCCAAAATGTGGCATCTTGCATCTGGGAGAAATCTTGAATATCACGGCATTTTTGCAGGCTGAAGCCGAGGTGGCCGGATGAGGGTGGTGGACACGAACGGTGGCCCTTTTCCATGGGAAACTAAACTCACCTGGCCATGTTCCTGGTGTCAGATTGTGGGAGACATTTGGCACTCCAAAAGCAGCCCGAGTTCCAAAATGTGGCATCTTGCATCTGGGAGAAATCTTGAATATCACGGCCATTTTTGCAGGCTGAAGCCGAGGTGGCCGGATGAGGGTGGTGGACACGAACGGTGGCCCTTTTCCATGGGAAACTAAACTCACCTGGCCATGTTCCTGGTGTCAGATTGTGGGAGACATTTGGCACTCCAAAAGCAGCCCGAGTTCCAAAATGTGGCATCTTGCATCTGGGAGAAATCTTGAATATCACGGCATTTTTGCAGGCTGAAGCCGAGGTGGCCGGATGAAGGTGGTGGACACGAACGGTGGCCCTTTTCCATGGGAAACTAAACTCACCTGGCCATGTTCCTGGTGTCAGATTGTGGGAGACATTTGGCACTCCAAAAGCAGCCCGAGTTCCAAAATGTGGCATCTTGCATCTGGGAGAAATCTTGAATATCACGGCATTTTTGCAGGCCGAAGCCGAGGTGGCCGGATGAGGGTGGTGGACACGAACGGTGGCCCTTTTCCATGGGAAACTAAACTCACCTGGCCATGTTCCTGGTGTCAGATTGTGGGAGACATTTGGCACTCCAAAAGCAGCCCGAGTTCCAAAATGTGGCATCTTGCATCTGGGAGAAATCTTGAATATCACGGCATTTTTGCAGGCTGAAACCGAGCTGGCCGGATGAGGGGTGGTGGACACGAACGGTGGCCCTTTTCCATGGGAAACTAAACTCACCTGGCCATGTTCCTGGTGTCAGATTCTGGGAGACATTTGGCAGCTCCAAAAGCAGCCCGAGTTCCAAATGTGGCATCTTGCATCTGGGAGAAGTCTTGAATATCACAGCACTTTTGCAGGCTGAAGTCGAGGTGGCCGGATGAGGGTGGTGGACACGAACGGTGGCCCTTTTCCATGGGAAACTAAACTCACCTGGCCATGTTCCTGGTGTCAGATTGTGGGAGACATTTGGCACTCCAAAAGCAGCCGAGTTCCAAAATGTGGCATCTTGCATCTGGGAGAAATCTTGAATGCCACGGCTTTTTTGCAGGCCGAAGCCGAGGTGGCCAGATGAGGGTGGTGGACACGAACGGTGGCCCTTTTCCATGGGAAAACTAAACTCACCTGGCCATGTTCCTGGTGTCAGATTGTGGGAGACATTTGGCACTCCAAAATCAGCCCGAGTTCCAAAATGTGGCATCTTGCATCTGGGAGAAATCTTGAATATCACGGCATTTTTGCAGGCTGAAGCCGAGGTGGCCGGATGAGGGTGGTGGACACGAACAGTGGCCCTTTTCCATGGGAAACTAAACTCACCTGGCCATGTTCCTGGTGTCAGATTGTGGGAGACATTTGGCACTCCAAAAGCAGCCCGAGTTCCAAAATGTGGCATCTTGCATCTGGGAGAAATCTTGAATATCACGGCATTTTTGCAGGCTGAAGCCGAGGTGGCCGGATGAGGGTGGTGGACACGAACGGTGGCCCTTTTCCATGGGAAACTAAACTCACCTGGCCATGTTCCTGGTGTCAGATTGTGGGAGACATTTAGCACTCCAAAAGCAGCCCGAGTTCCAAAATGTGGCATCTTGCATCTGGGAGAAATCTTGAATGCCACGGCATTTTTGCAGGCCGAAGCCGAGGTGGCCGGATGAGGGTGGTGGACACGAACGGTGGCCCTTTTCCATGGGAAACTAAACTCACCTGGCCATGTTCCTGGTGTCAGATTGTGGGAGACATTTGGCACTCCAAAAGCAGCCCGAGTTCCAAAATGTGGCATCTTGCATCTGGGAGAAATCTTGAATATCACGGCATTTTTGCAGGCTGAAGCCGAGGTGGCCGGATGAGGGTGGTGGACACGAACGGTGGCCCTTTTCCATGGGAAACTAAACTCACCTGGCCATGTTCCTGGTGTCAGATTGTGGGAGACATTTGGCACTCCAAAAGCAGCCCGAGTTCCAAAATGTGGCATCTTGCATCTGGGAGAAATCTTGAATATCACGGCATTTTTGCAGGCTGAAACCGAGCTGGCCGGATGAGGGTGGTGGACACGAACGGTGGCCCTTTTCCATGGGAAACTAAACTCACCTGGCCATGTTCCTGGTGTCAGATTGTGGGAGACATTTGGCACTCCAAAAGCAGCCCGAGTTCCAAAATGTGGCATCTTGCATCTGGGAGAAGTCTTGAATATCACAGCACTTTTGCAGGCTGAAGTCGAGGTGGCCGGATGAGGGTGGTGGACACGAACGGTGGCCCTTTTCCATGGGAAACTAAACTCACCTGGCCATGTTCCTGGTGTCAGATTGTGGGAGACATTTGGCACTCCAAAAGCAGCCGAGTTCCAAAATGTGGCATCTTGCATCTGGGAGAAATCTTGAATGCCACGGCTTTTTTGCAGGCCGAAGCCGAGGTGGCCAGATGAGGGTGGTGGACACGAACGGTGGCCCTTTTCCATGGGAAACTAAACTCACCTGGCCATGTTCCTGGTGTCAGATTGTGGGAGACATTTGGCACTCCAAAATCAGCCTGAGTTCCAAAATGTGGCATCTTGCATCTGGGAGAAATCTTGAATATCACGGCATTTTTTGCAGGCTGAAGCCGAGGTGGCCGGATGAGGGTGGTGGACACGAACAGTGGCCCTTTTCCATGGGAAACTAAACTCACCTGGCCATGTTCCTGGTGTCAGATTGTGGGAGACATTTGGCACTCCAAAAGCAGCCCGAGTTCCAAAATGTGGCATCTTGCATCTGGGAGAAATCTTGAATATCACGGCATTTTTGCAGGCTGAAGCCGAGGTGGCCGGATGAGGGTGGTGGACACGAACGGTGGCCCTTTTCCATGGGAAACTAAACTCACCTGGCCATGTTCCTGGTGTCAGATTGTGGGAGACATTTAGCACTCCAAAAGCAGCCCGAGTTCCAAAATGTGGCATCTTGCATCTGGGAGAAATCTTGAATGCCACGGCATTTTTGCAGGCCGAAGCCGAGGTGGCCGGATGAGGGTGGTGGACACGAACGGTGGCCCTTTTCCATGGGAAACTAAACTCACCTGGCCATGTTCCTGGTGTCAGATTGTGGGAGACATTTGGCACTCCAAAAGCAGCCCGAGTTCCAAAATGTGGCATCTTGCATCTGGGAGAAATCTTGAATATCACGGCATTTTTGCAGGCTGAAGTCGAGGTGGCCTGATGACCGTGGTGGACACGAACGGTGGCCCTTTTCCATGGGAAACTAAACTCACCTGGCCATGTTCCTGGTGTCAGATTGTGGGAGACATTTGGCACTCCAAAAGCAGCCCGAGTTCCAAAATGTGGCATCTTGCATCTGGGAGAAATCTTGAATGCCACGGCATTTTTACAGGCAGAAGCCGGTAGGGCAGGATTGGGCAGGATGAGGGTGGTGGACACGAACGGTGGCCCTTTTCCATGGGAAACTAACTCACCTGGCCATGTTCCTGGTGTCAGATTGTGGGAGACATTTGGCACTCCAAAAGCAGCCCGAGTTCCAAAATGTGGCATCTTGCATCTGGGAGAAATCTTGAATGCCACGGCATTTTTGCAGGCCGAAGCCGAGGTGGCCGGATGAGGGTGGTGGACACGAACGGTGGCCCTTTTCCATGGGAAACTAAACTCACCTGGCCATGTTCCTGGTGTCAGATTGTGGGAGACATTTGGCACTCCAAAAGCAGCCCGAGTTCCAAAATGTGGCATCTTGCATCTGGGAGAAATCTTGAATATCACGGCATTTTTGCAGGCTGAAGCCGAGGTGGCCGGATGAGGGTGGTGGACACGAACGGTGGCCCTTTTCCATGGGAAACTAAACTCACCTGGCCATGTTCCTGGTGTCAGATTGTGGGAGACATTTGGCACTCCAAAAGCAGCCCGAGTTCCAAAATGTGGCATCTTGCATCTGGGAGAAATCTTGAATATCACGGCATTTTTGCAGGCTGAAGCCGAGGTGGCCGGATGAAGGTGGTGGACACGAACGGTGGCCCTTTTCCATGGGAAACTAAACTCACCTGGCCATGTTCCTGGTGTCAGATTGTGGGAGACATTTGGCACTCCAAAAGCAGCCCGAGTTCCAAAATGTGGCATCTTGCATCTGGGAGAAATCTTGAATATCACGGCTTTTTTGCAGGCCGAAGCCGAGGTGGCCAGATGAGGGTGGTGGACACGAACGGTGGCCCTTTTCCATGGGAAACTAAACTCACCTGGCCATGTTCCTGGTGTCAGATTGTGGGAGACATTTGGCACTCCAAAAGCAGCCCGAGTTCCAAAATGTGGCATCTTGCATCTGGGAGAAATCTTGAATATCACGGCATTTTTGCAGGCCGAAGCCGAGGTGGCCGGATGAGGGTGGTGGACACGAACGGTGGCCCTTTTCCATGGGAAACTAAACTCACCTGGCCATGTTCCTGGTGTCAGATTGTGGGAGACATTTGGCACTCCAAAAGCAGCCCGAGTTCCAAAATGTGGCATCTTGCATCTGGGAGAAATCTTGAATATCACGGCATTTTTGCAGGCTGAAACCGAGCTGGCCGGATGAGGGTGGTGGACACGAACGGTGGCCCTTTTCCATGGGAAACTAAACTCACCTGGCCATGTTCCTGGTGTCAGATTCTGGGAGACATTTGGCACTCCAAAAGCAGCCCGAGTTCCAAAATGTGGCATCTTGCATCTGGGAGAAGTCTTGAATATCACAGCACTTTTGCAGGCTGAAGTCGAAATGGCCGGATGAGGGTGGTGGACACGAACGGTGGCCCTTTTTCCATGGGAAACTAAACTCACCTGGCCATGTTCCTGGTGTCAGATTGTGGGAGACATTTGGCACTCCAAAAGCAGCCGAGTTCCAAAATGTGGCATCTTGCATCTGGGAGAAATCTTGAATGCCACGGCTTTTTTGCAGGCCGAAGCCGAGGTGGCCAGATGAGGGTGGTGGACACGAACGGTGGCCCTTTTCCATGGGAAACTAAACTCACCTGGCCATGTTCCTGGTGTCAGATTGTGGGAGACATTTGGCACTCCAAAATCAGCCCGAGTTCCAAAATGTGGCATCTTGCATCTGGGAGAAATCTTGAATATCACGGCATTTTTGCAGGCTGAAGCCGAGGTGGCCGGATGAGGGTGGTGGACACGAACAGTGGCCCTTTTCCATGGGAAACTAAACTCACCTGGCCATGTTCCTGGTGTCAGATTGTGGGAGACATTTGGCACTCCAAAAGCAGCCCGAGTTCCAAAATGTGGCATCTTGCATCTGGGAGAAATCTTGAATATCACGGCATTTTTGCAGGCTGAAGCCGAGGTGGCCGGATGAGGGTGGTGGACACGAACGGTGGCCCTTTTCCATGGGAAACTAAACTCACCTGGCCATGTTCCTGGTGTCAGATTGTGGGAGACATTTAGCACTCCAAAAGCAGCCCGAGTTCCAAAATGTGGCATCTTGCATCTGGGAGAAATCTTGAATGCCACGGCTTTTTTGCAGGCCGAAGCCGAGGTGGCCAGATGAGGGTGGTGGACACGAACGGTGGCCCTTTTCCATGGGAAACTAAACTCACCTGGCCATGTTCCTGGTGTCAGATTGTGGGAGACATTTGGCACTCCAAAAGCAGCCCGAGTTCCAAAATGTGGCATCTTGCATCTGGGAGAAATCTTGAATGCCACGGCATTTTTGCAGGCCGAAGCCGAGGTGGCCGGATGAGGGTGGTGGACACGAACGGTGGCCCTTTTCCATGGGAAACTAAACTCACCTGGCCATGTTCCTGGTGTCAGATTGTGGGAGACATTTGGCACTCCAAAAGCAGCCCGAGTTCCAAAATGTGGCATCTTGCATCTGGGAGAAATCTTGAATATCACGGCTTTTTTGCAGGCCGAAGCCGAGGTGGCCGGATGAGGGTGGTGGACACGAACGGTGGCCCTTTTCCATGGGAAACTAAACTCACCTGGCCATGTTCCTGGTGTCAGATTGTGGGAGACATTTGGCACTCCAAAAGCAGCCCGAGTTCCAAAATGTGGCATCTTGCATCTGGGAGAAATCTTGAATATCACGGCATTTTTGCAGGCTGAAGCCGAGGTGGCCGGATGAGGGTGGTGGACACGAACAGTGGCCCTTTTCCATGGGAAACTAAACTCACCTGGCCATGTTCCTGGTGTCAGATTGTGGGAGACATTTGGCACTCCAAAAGCAGCCCGAGTTCCAAAATGTGGCATCTTGCATCTGGGAGAAATCTTGAATATCACGGCATTTTTGCAGGCTGAAGCCGAGGTGGCCGGATGAGGGTGGTGGACACGAACGGTGGCCCTTTTCCATGGGAAACTAAACTCACCTGGCCATGTTCCTGGTGTCAGATTGTGGGAGACATTTGGCACTCCAAAAGCAGCCCGAGTTCCAAAATGTGGCATCTTGCATCTGGGAGAAATCTTGAATATCACGGCATTTTTGCAGGCTGAAGCCGAGGTGGCCGGATGAGGGTGGTGGACACGAACGGTGGCCCTTTTCCATGGGAAACTAAACTCACCTGGCCATGTTCCTGGTGTCAGATTGTGGGAGACATTTGGCACTCCAAAAGCAGCCCGAGTTCCAAAATGTGGCATCTTGCATCTGGGAGAAATCTTGAATATCACGGCTTTTTTGCAGGCCGAAGCCGAGGTGGCCGGATGAGGGTGGTGGACACGAACGGTGGCCCTTTTCCATGGGAAACTAAACTCACCTGGCCATGTTCCTGGTGTCAGATTGTGGGAGACATTTGGCACTCCAAAAGCAGCCCGAGTTCCAAAATGTGGCATCTTGCATCTGGGAGAAATCTTGAATATCACGGCATTTTTGCAGGCTGAAGCCGAGGTGGCCGGATGAGGGTGGTGGACACGAACAGTGGCCCTTTTCCATGGGAAACTAAACTCACCTGGCCATGTTCCTGGTGTCAGATTGTGGGAGACATTTGGCACTCCAAAAGCAGCCCGAGTTCCAAAATGTGGCATCTTGCATCTGGGAGAAATCTTGAATATCACGGCATTTTTGCAGGCTGAAGCCGAGGTGGCCGGATGAGGGTGGTGGACACGAACGGTGGCCCTTTTCCATGGGAAACTAAACTCACCTGGCCATGTTCCTGGTGTCAGATTGTGGGAGACATTTGGCACTCCAAAAGCAGCCCGAGTTCCAAAATGTGGCATCTTGCATCTGGGAGAAATCTTGAATATCACGGCATTTTTGCAGGCTGAAGCCGAGGTGGCCGGATGAGGGTGGTGGACACGAACGGTGGCCCTTTTCCATGGGAAACTAAACTCACCTGGCCATGTTCCTGGTGTCAGATTGTGGGAGACATTTGGCACTCCAAAAGCAGCCCGAGTTCCAAAATGTGGCATCTTGCATCTGGGAGAAATCTTGAATATCACGGCATTTTTGCAGGCTGAAGCCGAGGTGGCCGGATGAGGGTGGTGGACACGAACGGTGGCCCTTTTCCATGGGAAACTAAACTCACCTGGCCATGTTCCTGGTGTCAGATTGTGGGAGACATTTAGCACTCCAAAAGCAGCCCGAGTTCCAAAATGTGGCATCTTGCATCTGGGAGAAATCTTGAATGCCACGGCATTTTTGCAGGCCGAAGCCGAGGTGGCCGGATGAGGGTGGTGGACACGAACGGTGGCCCTTTTCCATGGGAAACTAAACTCACCTGGCCATGTTCCTGGTGTCAGATTGTGGGAGACATTTGGCACTCCAAAAGCAGTTCTAGTTCCAAAATGTGGCATCTTGCATCTGGGAGAAATCTTGAATATCACGGCATTTTTGCAGGCCGAAGCCGAGGTGGCCGGATGAGGGTGGTGGACACGAACGGTGGCCCTTTTCCATGGGAAACTAAGCTCACCTGGCCATGTTCCTGGTGTCAGATTGTGGGAGACATTTGGCACTCCAAAAGCAGCCCGAGTTCCAAAATGTGGCATCTTGCATCTGGGAGAAATCTTGAATATCACAGCATTTTTGCAGGCTAAAGCCGAGGTGGCCGGATGCGGGTGGTGGACACGAACGGTGGCCCTTTTCCATGGGAAAGTAAATTCACCTGGCCATGTTCCTGGTGTCAGATTGTGGGAGACATTTGGCACTCCAAAAGCAGCCCGAGTTCCAAAATGTGGCATCTTGCATCTGGGAGAAATCTTGAATATCACGGCATTTTTGCAGGCTGAATCCGAGGTGGCCTGATGACCGTGGTGGACACGAACGGTGGCCCTTTTCCATGGGAAACTAAACTCACCTGGCCATGTTCCTGGTGTCAGATTGTGGGAGACATTTGGCACTCCAAAAGCAGCCCGAGTTCCAAAATGTGGCATCTTGCATCTGGGAGAAATCTTGAATATCACGACATTTTTGCAGGCCGAAGGCGAGGTGGCCGGATGAGGGTGGTGGACACGAACGGTGGCCCTTTTCCATGGGAAACTAAACTCACCTGGCCATGTTCCTGGTGTCAGATTGTGGGAGACATTTGGCACTCCAAAAGCAGCCCGAGTTCCAAAATGTGGCATCTTGCATCTGGGAGAAATCTTGAATATCACGGCATTTTTGCAGGCTGAAACCGAGCTGGCCGGATGAGGGTGGTGGACACGAACGGTGGCCCTTTTCCATGGGAAACTAAACTCACCTGGCCATGTTCCTGGTGTCAGATTGTGGGAGACATTTGGCACTCCAAAAGCAGCCCGAGTTCCAAAATGTGGCATCTTGCATCTGGGAGAAGTCTTGAATATCACAGCACTTTTGCAGGCTGAAGTCGAGGTGGCCGGATGAGGGTGGTGGACACGAACGGTGGCCCTTTTCCATGGGAAACTAAACTCACCTGGCCATGTTCCTGGTGTCAGATTGTGGGAGACATTTGGCACTCCAAAAGCAGCCCGAGTTCCAAAATGTGGCATCTTGCATCTGGGAGAAATCTTGAACGCCACGGCTTTTTTGCAGGCCGAAGCCGAGGTGGCCAGATGAGGGTGGTGGACACGAACGGTGGCCCTTTTCCATGGGAAACTAAACTCACCTGGCCATGTTCCTGGTGTCAGATTGTGGGAGACATTTGGCACTCCAAAATCAGCCCGAGTTCCAAAATGTGGCATCTTGCATCTGGGAGAAATCTTGAATATCACGGCATTTTTGCAGGCTGAAGCCGAGGTGGCCGGATGAGGGTGGTGGACACGAACAGTGGCCCTTTTCCATGGGAAACTAAACTCACCTGGCCATGTTCCTGGTGTCAGATTGTGGGAGACATTTGGCACTCCAAAAGCAGCCCGAGTTCCAAAATGTGGCATCTTGCATCTGGGAGAAATCTTGAATATCACGGCATTTTTGCAGGCTGAAGCCGAGGTGGCCGGATGAGGGTGGTGGACACGAACGGTGGCCCTTTTCCATGGGAAACTAAACTCACCTGGCCATGTTCCTGGTGTCAGATTCTGGGAGACATTTGGCACTCCAAAAGCAGCCCGAGTTCCAAAATGTGGCATCTTGCATCTGGGAGAAGTCTTGAATATCACAGCACTTTTGCAGGCTGAAGTCGAAATGGCCGGATGAGGGTGGTGGACACGAACGGTGGCCCTTTTCCATGGGAAACTAAACTCACCTGGCCATGTTCCTGGTGTCAGATTGTGGGAGACATTTGGCACTCCAAAAGCAGCCGAGTTCCAAAATGTGGCATCTTGCATCTGGGAGAAATCTTGAATGCCACGGCTTTTTTGCAGGCCGAAGCCGAGGTGGCCAGATGAGGGTGGTGGACACGAACGGTGGCCCTTTTCCATGGGAAACTAAACTCACCTGGCCATGTTCCTGGTGTCAGATTGTGGGAGACATTTGGCACTCCAAAATCAGCCCGAGTTCCAAAATGTGGCATCTTGCATCTGGGAGAAATCTTGAATATCACGGCATTTTTGCAGGCTGAAGCCGAGGTGGCCGGATGAGGGTGGTGGACACGAACAGTGGCCCTTTTCCATGGGAAACTAAACTCACCTGGCCATGTTCCTGGTGTCAGATTGTGGGAGACATTTGGCACTCCAAAAGCAGCCCGAGTTCCAAAATGTGGCATCTTGCATCTGGGAGAAATCTTGAATATCACGGCATTTTTGCAGGCTGAAGCCGAGGTGGCCGGATGAGGGTGGTGGACACGAACGGTGGCCCTTTTCCATGGGAAACTAAACTCACCTGGCCATGTTCCTGGTGTCAGATTGTGGGAGACATTTAGCACTCCAAAAGCAGCCCGAGTTCCAAAATGTGGCATCTTGCATCTGGGAGAAATCTTGAATATCACGGCATTTTTGCAGGCTGAAGCCGAGGTGGCCGGATGAGGGTGGTGGACACGAACGGTGGCCCTTTTCCATGGGAAACTAAACTCACCTGGCCATGTTCCTGGTGTCAGATTGTGGGAGACATTTAGCACTCCAAAAGCAGCCCGAGTTCCAAAATGTGGCATCTTGCATCTGGGAGAAATCTTGAATATCACGGCATTTTTGCAGGCTGAAGCCGAGGTGGCCGGATGAGGGTGGTGGACACGAACAGTGGCCCTTTTCCATGGGAAACTAAACTCACCTGGCCATGTTCCTGGTGTCAGATTGTGGGAGACATTTGGCACTCCAAAAGCAGCCCGAGTTCCAAAATGTGGCATCTTGCATCTGGGAGAAATCTTGAATATCACGGCATTTTTGCAGGCTGAAGCCGAGGTGGCCGGATGAGGGTGGTGGACACGAACGGTGGCCCTTTTCCATGGGAAACTAAACTCACCTGGCCATGTTCCTGGTGTCAGATTGTGGGAGACATTTGGCA
Source organism: Prinia subflava (assembly GCF_021018805.1). Classification (NCBI taxonomy): domain Eukaryota; kingdom Metazoa; phylum Chordata; class Aves; order Passeriformes; family Cisticolidae; genus Prinia; species Prinia subflava. The sequence continues at coordinate 26,092 of NW_026960811.1, read as the reverse complement.
CTCCAAAAGCAGCCCGAGTTCCAAAATGTGGCATCTTGCATCTGGGAGAAATCTTGAATATCACGGCATTTTTGCAGGCTGAAGCCGAGGTGGCCGGATGAGGGTGGTGGACACGAACGGTGGCCCTTTTCCATGGGAAACTAAACTCACCTGGCCATGTTCCTGGTGTCAGATTGTGGGAGACATTTGGCACTCCAAAAGCAGCCCGAGTTCCAAAATGTGGCATCTTGCATCTGGGAGAAATCTTGAATATCACGGCATTTTTGCAGGCTGAAACCGAGCTGGCCGGATGAGGGTGGTGGACACGAACGGTGGCCCTTTTCCATGGGAAACTAAACTCACCTGGCCATGTTCCTGGTGTCAGATTGTGGGAGACATTTGGCACTCCAAAAGCAGCCCGAGTTCCAAAATGTGGCATCTTGCATCTGGGAGAAGTCTTGAATATCACAGCACTTTTGCAGGCTGAAGTCGAGGTGGCCGGATGAGGGTGGTGGACACGAACGGTGGCCCTTTTCCATGGGAAACTAAACTCACCTGGCCATGTTCCTGGTGTCAGATTGTGGGAGACATTTGGCACTCCAAAAGCAGCCGAGTTCCAAAATGTGGCATCTTGCATCTGGGAGAAATCTTGAATGCCACGGCTTTTTTGCAGGCCGAAGCCGAGGTGGCCAGATGAGGGTGGTGGACACGAACGGTGGCCCTTTTCCATGGGAAACTAAACTCACCTGGCCATGTTCCTGGTGTCAGATTGTGGGAGACATTTGGCACTCCAAAAGCAGCCCGAGTTCCAAAATGTGGCATCTTGCATCTGGAGAAATCTTGAATGCCACGGCATTTTTGCAGGCCGAAGCCGAGGTGGCCGGATGAGGGTGGTGGACACGAACGGTGGCCCTTTTCCATGGGAAACTAAACTCACCTGGCCATGTTCCTGGTGTCAGATTGTGGGAGACATTTGGCACTCCAAAAGCAGCCCGAGTTCCAAAATGTGGCATCTTGCATCTGGGAGAAATCTTGAATATCACGGCTTTTTTGCAGGCCGAAGCCGAGGTGGCCGGATGAGGGTGGTGGACACGAACGGTGGCCCTTTTCCATGGGAAACTAAACTCACCTGGCCATGTTCCTGGTGTCAGATTGTGGGAGACATTTGGCACTCCAAAAGCAGCCCGAGTTCCAAAATGTGGCATCTTGCATCTGGGAGAAATCTTGAATATCACGGCATTTTTGCAGGCTGAAGCCGAGGTGGCCGGATGAGGGTGGTGGACACGAACAGTGGCCCTTTTCCATGGGAAACTAAACTCACCTGGCCATGTTCCTGGTGTCAGATTGTGGGAGACATTTGGCACTCCAAAAGCAGCCCGAGTTCCAAAATGTGGCATCTTGCATCTGGGAGAAATCTTGAATATCACGGCATTTTTGCAGGCTGAAGCCGAGGTGCCGGATGAGGGTGGTGGACACGAACGGTGGCCCTTTTCCATGGGAAACTAAACTCACCTGGCCATGTTCCTGGTGTCAGATTGTGGGAGACATTTGGCACTCCAAAAGCAGCCCGAGTTCCAAAATGTGGCATCTTGCATCTGGGAGAAATCTTGAATATCACGGCATTTTTGCAGGCTGAAGCCGAGGTGGCCGGATGAGGGTGGTGGACACGAACGGTGGCCCTTTTCCATGGGAAACTAAACTCACCTGGCCATGTTCCTGGTGTCAGATTGTGGGAGACATTTGGCACTCCAAAAGCAGCCCGAGTTCCAAAATGTGGCATCTTGCATCTGGGAGAAATCTTGAATATCACGGCATTTTTGCAGGCTGAAGCCGAGGTGGCCGGATGAGGGTGGTGGACACGAACGGTGGCCCTTTTCCATGGGAAACTAAACTCACCTGGCCATGTTCCTGGTGTCAGATTGTGGGAGGACATTTAGCACTCCAAAAGCAGCCCGAGTTCCAAAATGTGGCATCTTGCATCTGGGAGAAATCTTGAATGCCACGGCATTTTTGCAGGCCGAAGCCGAGGTGGCCGGATGAGGGTGGTGGACACGAACGGTGGCCCTTTTCCATGGGAAACTAAACTCACCTGGCCATGTTCCTGGTGTCAGATTGTGGGAGACATTTGGCACTCCAAAAGCAGTTCTAGTTCCAAAATGTGGCATCTTGCATCTGGGAGAAATCTTGAATATCACGGCATTTTTGCAGGCTGAAGCCGAGGTGGCCGGATGAGGGTAGTGGACACGAACGGTGGCCCTTTTCCATGGGAAACTAAACTCACCTGGCCATGTTCCTGGTGTCAGATTGTGGGAGACATTTGGCACTCCAAAAGCAGCCCGAGTTCCAAAATGTGGCATCTTGCATCTGGGAGAAATCTTGAATATCACGGCATTTTTGCAGGCTGAAGCCGAGGTGGCCGGATGAGGGTGGTGGACACGAACGGTGGCCCTTTTCCATGGGAAACTAAACTCACCTGGCCATGTTCCTGGTGTCAGATTGTGGGAGACATTTGGCACTCCAAAAGCAGCCCGAGTTCCAAAATGTGGCATCTTGCATCTGGGAGAAATCTTGAATATCACGGCATTTTTGCAGGCTGAAGCGAGGTGGCCGGATGAGGGTGGTGGACACGAACGGTGGCCCTTTTCCATGGGAAACTAAACTCACCTGGCCATGTTCCTGGTGTCAGATTGTGGGAGACATTTGGCACTCCAAAAGCAGCCCGAGTTCCAAAATGTGGCATCTTGCATCTGGGAGAAATCTTGAATATCACGGCATTTTTGCAGGCTGAAGCCGAGGTGGCCGGATGAGGGTGGTGGACACGAACGGTGGCCCTTTTCCATGGGAAACTAAACTCACCTGGCCATGTTCCTGGTGTCAGATTGTGGGAGACATTTGGCACTCCAAAAGCAGCCCGAGTTCCAAAATGTGGCATCTTGCATCTGGGAGAAATCTTGAATGCCACGGCTTTTTTGCAGGCCGAAGCCGAGGTGGCCGGATGAGGGTGGTGGACACGAACGGTGGCCCTTTTCCATGGGAAACTAAGCTCACCTGGCCATGTTCCTGGTGTCAGATTGTGGGAGACATTTGGCACTCCAAAAGCAGCCCGAGTTCCAAAATGTGGCATCTTGCATGTGGGAGAAATCTTGAATATCACAGCATTTTTGCAGGCTAAAGCCGAGGTGGCCGGATGCGGGTGGTGGACACGAACGGTGGCCCTTTCCATGGGAAAGTAAACTCACCTGGCCATGTTCCTGGTGTCAGATTGTGGGAGACATTTGGCACTCCAAAAGCAGCCCGAGTTCCAAAATGTGGCATCTTGCATCTGGGAGAAATCTTGAATATCACGGCATTTTTGCAGGCTGAATCCGAGGTGGCCTGATGACCGTGGTGGACACGAACGGTGGCCCTTTTCCATGGGAAACTAAACTCACCTGGCCATGTTCCTGGGTGTCAGATTGTGGGAGACATTTGGCACTCCAAAAGCAGCCCGAGTTCCAAAATGTGGCATCTTGCATCTGGGAGAAATCTTGAATATCACGGCATTTTTGCAGGCCGAAGGCGAGGTGGCCGGATGAGGGTGGTGGACACGAACGGTGGCCCTTTTCCATGGGAAACTAAACTCACCTGGCCATGTTCCTGGTGTCAGATTGTGGGAGACATTTGGCACTCCAAAAGCAGCCCGAGTTCCAAAATGTGGCATCTTGCATCTGGGAGAAATCTTGAATATCACGGCATTTTTGCAGGCTGAAGCCGAGGTGGCCGGATGAGGGTGGTGGACACGAACGGTGGCCCTTTTCCATGGGAAACTAAACTCACCTGGCCATGTTCCTGGTGTCAGATTGTGGGAGACATTTGGCACTCCAAAAGCAGCCCGAGTTCCAAAATGTGGCATCTTGCATCTGGGAGAAATCTTGAATATCACGGCATTTTTGCAGGCTGAAGCCGAGGTGGCCGATGAGGGTGGTGGACACGAACGGTGGCCCTTTTCCATGGGAAACTAAACTCACCTGGCCATGTTCCTGGTGTCAGATTGTGGGAGACATTTGGCACTCCAAAAGCAGCCCGAGTTCCAAAATGTGGCATCTTGCATCTGGGAGAAATCTTGAATATCACGGCATTTTTGCAGGCTGAAGCCGAGGTGGCCGGATGAGGGTGGTGGACACGAACGGTGGCCCTTTTCCATGGGAAACTAAACTCACCTGGCCATGTTCCTGGTGTCAGATTGTGGGAGACATTTGGCACTCCAAAAGCAGCCCGAGTTCCAAAATGTGGCATCTTGCATCTGGGAGAAATCTTGAATGCCACGGCTTTTTTGCAGGCCGAAGCCGAGGTGGCCGGATGAGGGTGGTGGACACGAACGGTGGCCCTTTTCATGGGAAACTAAGCTCACCTGGCCATGTTCCTGGTGTCAGATTGTGGGAGACATTTGGCACTCCAAAAGCAGCCCGAGTTCCAAAATGTGGCATCTTGCATGTGGGAGAAATCTTGAATATCACAGCATTTTTGCAGGCTAAAGCCGAGGTGGCCGGATGCGGGTGGTGGACACGAACGGTGGCCCTTTTCCATGGGAAAGTAAACTCACCTGGCCATGTTCCTGGTGTCAGATTGTGGGAGACATTTGGCACTCCAAAAGCAGCCCGAGTTCCAAAATGTGGCATCTTGCATCTGGAGAAATCTTGAATATCACGGCATTTTTGCAGGCTGAATCCGAGGTGGCCTGATGACCGTGGTGGACACGAACGGTGGCCCTTTTCCATGGGAAACTAAACTCACCTGGCCATGTTCCTGGTGTCAGATTGTGGGAGACATTTGGCACTCCAAAAGCAGCCGAGTTCCAAAATGTGGCATCTTGCATCTGGGAGAAATCTTGAATATCACGGCATTTTTGCAGGCCGAAGGCGAGGTGGCCGGATGAGGGTGGTGGACACGAACGGTGGCCCTTTTCCATGGGAAACTAAACTCACCTGGCCATGTTCCTGGTGTCAGATTGTGGGAGACATTTGGCACTCCAAAAGCAGCCCGAGTTCCAAAATGTGGCATCTTGCATCTGGGAGAAATCTTGAATATCACGGCATTTTTGCAGGCTGAAACCGAGCTGGCCGGATGAGGGTGGTGGACACGAACGGTGGCCCTTTTCCATGGGAAACTAAACTCACCTGGCCATGTTCCTGGTGTCAGATTGTGGGAGACATTTGGCACTCCAAAAGCAGCCCGAGTTCCAAAATGTGGCATCTTGCATCTGGGAGAAGTCTTGAATATCACAGCACTTTTGCAGGCTGAAGTCGAGGTGGCCGGATGAGGGTGGTGGACACGAACGGTGGCCCTTTTCCATGGGAAACTAAACTCACCTGGCCATGTTCCTGGTGTCAGATTGTGGGAGACATTTGGCACTCCAAAAGCAGCCCGAGTTCCAAATGTGGCATCTTGCATCTGGGAGAAATCTTGAACGCCACGGCTTTTTTGCAGGCCGAAGCCGAGGTGGCCAGATGAGGGTGGTGGACACGAACGGTGGCCCTTTTCCATGGGAAACTAAACTCACCTGGCCATGTTCCTGGTGTCAGATTGTGGGAGACATTTGGCACTCCAAAATCAGCCCGAGTTCCAAAATGTGGCATCTTGCATCTGGGAGAAATCTTGAATATCACGGCATTTTTGCAGGCTGAAGCCGAGGTGGCCGGATGAGGGTGGTGGACACGAACAGTGGCCCTTTTCCATGGGAAACTAAACTCACCTGGCCATGTTCCTGGTGTCAGATTGTGGGAGACATTTGGCACTCCAAAAGCAGCCCGAGTTCCAAAATGTGGCATCTTGCATCTGGGAGAAATCTTGAATATCACGGCATTTTTGCAGGCTGAAGCCGAGGTGGCCGGATGAGGGTGGTGGACACGAACGGTGGCCCTTTTCCATGGGAAACTAAACTCACCTGGCCATGTTCCTGGTGTCAGATTGTGGGAGACATTTAGCACTCCAAAAGCAGCCCGAGTTCCAAAATGTGGCATCTTGCATCTGGGAGAAATCTTGAATGCCACGGCATTTTTGCAGGCCGAAGCCGAGGTCGCCGGATGAGGGTGGTGGACACGAACGGTGGCCCTTTTCCATGGGAAACTAAACTCACCTGGCCATGTTCCTGGTGTCAGATTGTGGGAGACATTTGGCACTCCAAAAGCAGCCCGAGTTCCAAAATGTGGCATCTTGCATCTGGGAGAAATCTTGAATATCACGGCATTTTTGCAGGCTGAAGCCGAGGTGGCCGGATGAGGGTGGTGGACACGAACGGTGGCCCTTTTCCATGGGAAACTAAACTCACCTGGCCATGTTCCTGGTGTCAGATTGTGGGAGACATTTAGCACTCCAAAAGCAGCCCGAGTTCCAAAATGTGGCATCTTGCATCTGGGAGAAATCTTGAATGCCACGGCATTTTTGCAGGCCGAAGGCGAGGTGGCCGGATGAGGGTGGTGGACACGAACGGTGGCCCTTTTCCATGGGAAACTAAACTCACCTGGCCATGTTCCTGGTGTCAGATTGTGGGAGACATTTGGCACTCCAAAGCAGCCCGAGTTCCAAAATGTGGCATCTTGCATCTGGGAGAAATCTTGAATATCACGGCATTTTTGCAGGCTGAAGCCGAGGTGGCCGGATGAGGGTGGTGGACACGAACGGTGGCCCTTTTCCATGGGAAACTAAACTCACCTGGCCATGTTCCTGGTGTCAGATTGTGGGAGACATTTGGCACTCCAAAAGCAGCCCGAGTTCCAAAATGTGGCATCTTGCATCTGGGAGAAATCTTGAATATCACGGCATTTTTGCAGGCTGAAGCCGAGGTGGCCGGATGAGGGTGGTGGACACGAACGGTGGCCCTTTTCCATGGGAAACTAAACTCACCTGGCCATGTTCCTGGTGTCAGATTGTGGGAGACATTTGGCACTCCAAAAGCAGCCCGAGTTCCAAAATGTGGCATCTTGCATCTGGGAGAAATCTTGAATATCACGGCATTTTTGCAGGCTGAAGCCGAGGTGGCCGGATGAGGGTGGTGGACACGAACGGTGGGCCCTTTTCCATGGGAAACTAAACTCACCTGGCCATGTTCCTGGTGTCAGATTGTGGGAGACATTTGGCACTCCAAAAGCAGCCCGAGTTCCAAAATGTGGCATCTTGCATCTGGGAGAAATCTTGAATATCACGGCATTTTTGCAGGCTGAAGCCGAGGTGGCCGGATGAAGGTGGTGGACACGAACGGTGGCCCTTTTCCATGGGAAACTAAACTCACCTGGCCATGTTCCTGGTGTCAGATTGTGGGAGACATTTGGCACTCCAAAAGCAGCCCGAGTTCCAAAATGTGGCATCTTGCATCTGGGAGAAATCTTGAATATCACGGCATTTTTGCAGGCTGAAGCCGAGGTGGCCTGATGACCGTGGTGGACACGAACGGTGGCCCTTTTCCATGGGAAACTAAACTCACCTGGCCATGTTCCTGGTGTCAGATTGTGGGAGACATTTGGCACTCCAAAAGCAGCCCGAGTTCCAAATGTGGCATCTTGCATCTGGGAGAAATCTTGAATATCACGGCATTTTTGCAGGCCGAAGCCGAGGTGGCCGGATGAGGGTGGTGGACACGAACGGTGGCCCTTTTCCATGGAAACTAAACTCACCTGGCCATGTTCCTGGTGTCAGATTGTGGGAGACATTTGGCACTCCAAAAGCAGCCCGAGTTCCAAAATGTGGCATCTTGCATCTGGGAGAAATCTTGAATATCACGGCATTTTTGCAGGCTGAAACCGAGCTGGCCGGATGAGGGTGGTGGACACGAACGGTGGCCCTTTTCCATGGGAAACTAAACTCACCTGGCCATGTTCCTGGTGTCAGATTCTGGGAGACATTTGGCACTCCAAAAGCAGCCCGAGTTCCAAAATGTGGCATCTTGCATCTGGGAGAAGTCTTGAATATCACAGCACTTTTGCAGGCCTGAAGTCGAGGTGGCCGGATGAGGGTGGTGGACACGAACGGTGGCCCTTTTCCATGGGAAACTAAACTCACCTGGCCATGTTCCTGTGTCAGATTGTGGGAGACATTTGGCACTCCAAAAGCAGCCGAGTTCCAAAATGTGGCATCTTGCATCTGGGAGAAATCTTGAATGCCACGGCTTTTTTGCAGGCCGAAGCCGAGGTGGCCAGATGAGGGTGGTGGACACGAACGGTGGCCCTTTTCCATGGGAAACTAAACTCACCTGGCCATGTTCCTGGTGTCAGATTGTGGGAGACATTTGGCACTCCAAAATCAGCCCGAGTTCCAAAATGTGGCATCTTGCATCTGGGAGAAATCTTGAATATCACGGCATTTTTGCAGGCTGAAGCCGAGGTGGCCGGATGAGGGTGGTGGACACGAACAGTGGCCCTTTTCCATGGGAAACTAAACTCACCTGGCCATGTTCCTGGTGGTCAGATTGTGGGAGACATTTGGCACTCCAAAAGCAGCCCGAGTTCCAAAATGTGGCATCTTGCATCTGGGAGAAATCTTGAATATCACGGCATTTTTGCAGGCTGAAGCCGAGGTGGCCGGATGAGGGTGGTGGACACGAACGGTGGCCCTTTTCCATGGGAAACTAAACTCACCTGGGCCATGTTCCTGGTGTCAGATTGTGGGAGACATTTAGCACTCCAAAAGCAGCCCGAGTTCCAAAATGTGGCATCTTGCATCTGGGAGAAATCTTGAATGCCACGGCATTTTTGCAGGCCGAAGCCGAGGTGGCCGGATGAGGGTGGTGGACACGAACGGTGGCCCTTTTCCATGGGAAACTAAACTCACCTGGCCATGTTCCTGGTGTCAGATTGTGGGAGACATTTGGCACTCCAAAAGCAGCCCGAGTTCCAAAATGTGGCATCTTGCATCTGGGAGAAATCTTGAATATCACGGCATTTTTGCAGGCTGAAGCCGAGGTGGCCGGATGAGGGTGGTGGACACGAACGGTGGCCCTTTTCCATGGGAAACTAAACTCACCTGGCCATGTTCCTGGTGTCAGATTGTGGGAGACATTTGGCACTCCAAAAGCAGCCCGAGTTCCAAAATGTGGCATCTTGCATCTGGGAGAAATCTTGAATATCACGGCATTTTTGCAGGCTGAAACCGAGCTGGCCGGATGAGGGTGGTGGACACGAACGGTGGCCCCTTTTCCATGGGAAACTAAACTCACCTGGGCCATGTTCCTGGTGTCAGATTGTGGGAGACATTTGGCACTCCAAAAGCAGCCCGAGTTCCAAAATGTGGCATCTTGCATCTGGGAGAAGTCTTGAATATCACAGCACTTTTGCAGGCTGAAGTCGAGGTGGCCGGATGAGGGTGGTGGACACGAACGGTGGCCCTTTTCCATGGGAAACTAAACTCACCTGGCCATGTTCCTGGTGTCAGATTGTGGGAGACATTTGGCACTCCAAAAGCAGCCGAGTTCCAAAATGTGGCATCTTGCATCTGGGAGAAATCTTGAATGCCACGGCTTTTTTGCAGGCCGAAGCCGAGGTGGCCAGATGAGGGTGGTGGACACGAACGGTGCCCTTTTCCATGGGAAACTAAACTCACCTGGCCATGTTCCTGGTGTCAGATTGTGGGAGACATTTGGCACTCCAAAATCAGCCTGAGTTCCAAAATGTGGCATCTTGCATCTGGGAGAAATCTTGAATATCACGGCATTTTTGCAGGCTGAAGCCGAGGTGGCCGGATGAGGGTGGTGGACACGAACAGTGGCCCTTTTCATGGGAAACTAAACTCACCTGGCCATGTTCCTGGTGTCAGATTGTGGGAGACATTTGGCACTCCAAAAGCAGCCCGAGTTCCAAAATGTGGCATCTTGCATCTGGGAGAAATCTTGAATATCACGGCATTTTTGCAGGCTGAAGCCGAGGTGGCCGGATGAGGGTGGTGGACACGAACGGTGGCCCTTTTCCATGGGAAACTAAACTCACCTGGCCATGTTCCTGGTGTCAGATTGTGGAGACATTTAGCACTCCAAAAGCAGCCCGAGTTCCAAAATGTGGCATCTTGCATCTGGGAGAAATCTTGAATGCCACGGCATTTTTTGCAGGCCGAAGCCGAGGTGGCCGGATGAGGGTGGTGGACACGAACGGTGGCCCTTTTCCATGGGAAACTAAACTCACCTGGCCATGTTCCTGGTGTCAGATTGTGGGAGACATTTGGCACTCCAAAAGCAGCCCGAGTTCCAAAATGTGGCATCTTGCATCTGGGAGAAATCTTGAATATCACGGCATTTTTGCAGGCTGAAGTCGAGGTGGCCTGATGACCGTGGTGGACACGAACGGTGGCCCTTTTCCATGGGAAACTAAACTCACCTGGCCATGTTCCTGGTGTCAGATTGTGGGAGACATTTGGCACTCCAAAAGCAGCCCGAGTTCCAAAATGTGGCATCTTGCATCTGGGAGAAATCTTGAATGCCACGGCATTTTTACAGGCAGAAGCCGGTAGGGCAGGATTGGGCAGGATGAGGGTGGTGGACACGAACGGTGGCCCTTTTCCATGGGAAACTAAACTCACCTGGCCATGTTCCTGGTGTCAGATTGTGGGAGACATTTGGCACTCCAAAAGCAGCCCGAGTTCCAAAATGTGGCATCTTGCATCTGGGAGAAATCTTGAATGCCACGGCATTTTTGCAGGCCGAAGGCGAGGTGGCCGGATGAGGGTGGTGGACACGAACGGTGGCCCTTTTCCATGGGAAACTAAACTCACCTGGCCATGTTCCTGGTGTCAGATTGTGGGAGACATTTGGCACTCCAAAAGCAGCCCGAGTTCCAAAATGTGGCATCTTGCATCTGGGAGAAATCTTGAATATCACGGCATTTTTGCAGGCTGAAGCCGAGGTGGCCGGATGAGGGTGGTGGACACGAACGGTGGCCCTTTTCCATGGGAAACTAAACTCACCTGGCCATGTTCCTGGTGTCAGATTGTGGGAGACATTTGGCACTCCAAAAGCAGCCCGAGTTCCAAAATGTGGCATCTTGCATCTGGGAGAAATCTTGAATATCACGGCATTTTTGCAGGCTGAAGCCGAGGTGGCCGGATGAGGGTGGTGGACACGAACGGTGGCCCTTTTCCATGGGAAACTAAACTCACCTGGCCATGTTCCTGGTGTCAGATTGTGGGAGACATTTGGCACTCGAAAAGCAGCCCGAGTTCCAAAATGTGGCATCTTGCATCTGGGAGAAATCTTGAATATCACGGCATTTTTGCAGGCTGAAGCCGAGGTGGCCGGATGAGGGTGGTGGACACGAACGGTGGCCCTTTTCCATGGGAAACTAAACTCACCTGGCCATGTTCCTGGTGTCAGATTGTGGGAGACATTTGGCACTCCAAAAGCAGCCCGAGTTCCAAAATGTGGCATCTTGCATCTGGGAGAAATCTTGAATATCACGGCATTTTTGCAGGCTGAAGCCGAGGTGGCCGGATGAAGGTGGTGGACACGAACGGTGGCCCTTTTCCATGGGAAACTAAACTCACCTGGCCATGTTCCTGGTGTCAGATTGTGGGAGACATTTGGCACTCCAAAAGCAGCCCGAGTTCCAAAATGTGGGCATCTTGCATCTGGGAGAAATCTTGAATATCACGGCATTTTTGCAGGCTGAAGCCGAGGTGGCCGGATGAGGGTGGTGGACACGAACGGTGGCCCTTTTCCATGGGAAACTAAACTCACCTGGCCATGTTCCTGGTGTCAGATTGTGGGAGACATTTGGCACTCGAAAAGCAGCCCGAGTTCCAAAATGTGGCATCTTGCATCTGGGAGAAATCTTGAATATCACGGCATTTTTGCAGGCCGAAGCCGAGGTGGCCGGATGAGGGTGGTGGACACGAAACGGTGGCCCTTTTCCATGGGAAACTAAACTCACCTGGCCATGTTCCTGGTGTCAGATTGTGGGAGACATTTGGCACTCCAAAAGCAGCCCGAGTTCCAAAATGTGGCATCTTGCATCTGGGAGAAATCTTGAATATCACGGCATTTTTGCAGGCTGAAACCGAGCTGGCCGGATGAGGTGGTGGACACGAACGGTGGCCCTTTTCCATGGGAAACTAAACTCACCTGGCCATGTTCCTGGTGTCAGATTCTGGGAGACATTTGGCACTCCAAAAGCAGCCCGAGTTCCAAAATGTGGCATCTTGCATCTGGGAGAAGTCTTGAATATCACAGCACTTTTGCAGGCTGAAGTCGAAATGGCCGGATGAGGGTGGTGGACACGAACGGTGGCCCTTTTCCATGGGAAACTAAACTCACCTGGCCATGTTCCTGGTGTCAGATTGTGGGAGACATTTGGCACTCCAAAAGCAGCCGAGTTCCAAAATGTGGCATCTTGCATCTGGGAGAAATCTTGAATGCCACGGCTTTTTTGCAGGCCGAAGCCGAGGTGGCCAGATGAGGGTGGGTGGACACGAACGGTGGCCCTTTTCCATGGGAAACTAAACTCACCTGGCCATGTTCCTGGTGTCAGATTGTGGGAGACATTTGGCACTCCAAAAGCAGCCCAAGTTCCAAAATGTGGCATCTTGCATCTGGGAGAAATCTTGAATATCACGGCATTTTTGCAGGCTGAAGCCGAGGTGGCCGGATGAGGGTGGTGGACACGAACAGTGGCCCTTTTCCATGGGAAACTAAACTCACCTGGCCATGTTCCTGGTGTCAGATTGTGGGAGACATTTGGCACTCCAAAAGCAGCCCGAGTTCCAAAATGTGGCATCTTGCATCTGGGAGAAATCTTGAATATCACGGCATTTTTGCAGGCTGAAGCCGAGGTGGCCGGATGAGGGTGGTGGACACGAACGGTGGCCCTTTTCCATGGGAAACTAAACTCACCTGGCCATGTTCCTGGTGTCAGATTGTGGAGACATTTAGCACTCCAAAAGCAGCCCGAGTTCCAAAATGTGGCATCTTGCATCTGGGAGAAATCTTGAATGCCACGGCATTTTTGCAGGCCGAAGCCGAGGTGGCCGGATGAGGGTGGTGGACACGAACGGTGGCCCTTTTCCATGGGAAACTAAACTCACCTGGCCATGTTCCTGGTGTCAGATTGTGGGAGACATTTGGCACTCCAAAAGCAGCCCGAGTTCCAAAATGTGGCATCTTGCATCTGGGAGAGAATATCACGGCATTTTTGCAGGCTGAAGCCGAGGTGGCCGGATGAGGGTGGTGGACACGAACGGTGGCCCTTTTCCATGGGAAACTAAACTCACCTGGCCATGTTCCTGGTGTCAGATTGTGGGAGACATTTGGCACTCCAAAAGCAGCCCGAGTTCCAAAATGTGGCATCTTGCATCTGGGAGAAATCTTGAATATCACGGCATTTTTGCAGGCTGAAACCGAGCTGGCCGGATGAGGGTGGTGGACACGAACGGTGGCCCTTTTCCATGGGAAACTAAACTCACCTGGCCATGTTCCTGGTGTCAGATTGTGGGAGACATTTGGCACTCCAAAAGCAGCCCGAGTTCCAAAATGTGGCATCTTGCATCTGGGAGAAGTCTTGAATATCACAGCACTTTTGCAGGCTGAAGTCGAGGTGGCCGGATGAGGGTGGTGGACACGAACGGTGGCCCTTTTCCATGGGAAACTAAACTCACCTGGCCATGTTCCTGGTGTCAGATTGTGGGAGACATTTGGCACTCCAAAAGCAGCCGAGTTCCAAAATGTGGCATCTTGCATCTGGGAGAAATCTTGAATGCCACGGCTTTTTTGCAGGCCGAAGCCGAGGTGGCCAGATGAGGGTGGTGGACACGAACGGTGGCCCTTTTCCATGGGAAACTAAACTCACCTGGCCATGTTCCTGGTGTCAGATTGTGGGAGACATTTGGCACTCCAAAAGCAGCCTGAGTTCCAAAATGTGGCATCTTGCATCTGGGAGAAATCTTGAATATCACGGCATTTTTGCAGGCTGAAGCCGAGGTGGCCGGATGAGGGTGGTGGACACGAACAGTGGCCCTTTTCCATGGGAAACTAAACTCACCTGGCCATGTTCCTGGTGTCAGATTGTGGGAGACATTTGGCACTCCAAAAGCAGCCCGAGTTCCAAAATGTGGCATCTTGCATCTGGGAGAAATCTTGAATATCACGGCATTTTTGCAGGCTGAAGCTGAGGTGGCCGGATGAGGGTGGTGGACACGAACGGTGGCCCTTTTCCATGGGAAACTAAACTCACCTGGCCATGTTCCTGGTGTCAGATTGTGGGAGACATTTAGCACTCCAAAAGCAGCCCGAGTTCCAAAATGTGGCATCTTGCATCTGGGAGAAATCTTGAATGCCACGGCATTTTTGCAGGCCGAAGCCGAGGTGGCCGGATGAGGGTGGTGGACACGAACGGTGGCCCTTTTCCATGGGAAACTAAACTCACCTGGCCATGTTCCTGGTGTCAGATTGTGGGAGACATTTGGCACTCCAAAAGCAGCCCGAGTTCCCAAATGTGGCATCTTGCATCTGGGAGAAATCTTGAATATCACGGCATTTTTGCAGGCTGAAGCCGAGGTGGCCGGATGAGGGTGGTGGACACGAACGGTGGCCCTTTTCCATGGGAAACTAAACTCACCTGGCCATGTTCCTGGTGTCAGATTGTGGGAGACATTTGGCACTCCAAAAGCAGCCCGAGTTCCAAAATGTGGCATCTTGCATCTGGGAGAAATCTTGAATGCCACGGCATTTTTACAGGCAGAAGCCGGTAGGGCAGGATTGGGCAGGATGAGGGTGGTGGACACGAACGGTGGCCCTTTTCCATGGGAAACTAAACTCACCTGGCCATGTTCCTGGTGTCAGATTGTGGGAGACATTTGGCACTCCAAAAGCAGCCCGAGTTCCAAAATGTGGCATCTTGCATCTGGGAGAAATCTTGAATATCACGGCATTTTTGCAGGCTGAATCCGAGGTGGCCTGATGACCGTGGTGGACACGAACGGTGGCCCTTTTCCATGGGAAACTAAACTCACCTGGCCATGTTCCTGGTGTCAGATTGTGGGAGACATTTGGCACTCCAAAAGCAGCCCGAGTTCCAAAATGTGGCATCTTGCATCTGGGAGAAATCTTGAATATCACGGCATTTTTGCAGGCTGAAGCCGAGGTGGCCGGATGAGGGTGGTGGACACGAACGGTGGCCCTTTTCCATGGGAAACTAAACTCACCTGGCCATGTTCCTGGTGTCAGATTGTGGGAGACATTTGGCACTCCAAAAGCAGCCCGAGTTCCAAAATGTGGCATCTTGCATCTGGGAGAAATCTTGAATATCACGGCATTTTTGCAGGCTGAAGCCGAGGTGGCCGGATGAGGGTGGTGGACACGAACGGTGGCCCTTTTCCATGGGAAACTAAACTCACCTGGCCATGTTCCTGGTGTCAGATTGTGGGAGACATTTGGCACTCCAAAAGCAGCCCGAGTTCCAAAATGTGGCATCTTGCATCTGGGAGAAATCTTGAATATCACGGCATTTTTGCAGGCCGAAGCCGAGGTGGCCGGATGAGGGTGGTGGACACGAACGGTGGCCCTTTTCCATGGGAAACTAAACTCACCTGGCCATGTTCCTGGTGTCAGATTGTGGGAGACATTTGGCACTCCAAAAGCAGCCCGAGTTCCAAAATGTGGCATCTTGCATCTGGGAGAAATCTTGAATATCACGGCATTTTTGCAGGCTGAAGCTGAGGTGGCCGGATGAGGGTGGTGGACACGAACGGTGGCCCTTTTCCATGGGAAACTAAACTCACCTGGCCAT
This sequence comes from Prinia subflava, assembly GCF_021018805.1. Lineage (NCBI taxonomy): Eukaryota > Metazoa > Chordata > Aves > Passeriformes > Cisticolidae > Prinia > Prinia subflava. The sequence goes on along the minus strand of NW_026960811.1, from coordinate 10,379 downwards.
GTTCCTGGTGTCAGATTGTGGGAGACATTTGGCACTCCAAAAGCAGCCCGAGTTCCAAAATGTGGCATCTTGCATCTGGGAGAAATCTTGAATATCACGGCATTTTTGCAGGCTGAAGCCGAGGTGGCCGGATGAGGGTGGTGGACACGAACGGTGGCCCTTTTCCATGGGAAACTAAACTCACCTGGCCATGTTCCTGGTGTCAGATTGTGGGAGACATTTGGCACTCCAAAAGCAGCCCGAGTTCCAAAATGTGGCATCTTGCATCTGGGAGAAATCTTGAATATCACGGCATTTTTGCAGGCTGAAGCCGAGGTGGCCGGATGAGGGTGGTGGACACGAACGGTGGCCCTTTTCCATGGGAAACTAAACTCACCTGGCCATGTTCCTGGTGTCAGATTGTGGGAGACATTTGGCACTCCAAAAGCAGCCCGAGTTCCAAAATGTGGCATCTTGCATCTGGGAGAAATCTTGAATATCACGGCATTTTTGCAGGCTGAATCCGAGGTGGCCTGATGACCGTGGTGGACACGAACGGTGGCCCTTTTCCATGGGAAACTAAACTCACCTGGCCATGTTCCTGGTGTCAGATTGTGGGAGACATTTGGCACTCCAAAAGCAGCCCGAGTTCCAAAATGTGGCATCTTGCATCTGGGAGAAATCTTGAATATCACGGCATTTTTGCAGGCCGAAGCCGAGGTGGCCGGATGAGGGTGGTGGACACGAACGGTGGCCCTTTTCCATGGGAAACTAAACTCACCTGGCCATGTTCCTGGTGTCAGATTGTGGGAGACATTTGGCACTCCAAAAGCAGCCCGAGTTCCAAAATGTGGCATCTTGCATCTGGGAGAAATCTTGAATATCACGGCATTTTTGCAGGCTGAAGCCGAGGTGGCCGGATGAGGGTGGTGGACACGAACTGTGGCCCTTTTCCATGGGAAACTAAACTCACCTGGCCATGTTCCTGGTGTCAGATTGTGGGAGACATTTGGCACTCCAAAAGCAGCCCGAGTTCCAAAATGTGGCATCTTGCATCTGGGAGAAATCTTGAATATCACAGCACTTTTGCAGGCTGAATTTGAGGAGGCCGGATGAGGGTGGTGGACACTAACGGTGGCCCTTTTCCATGGGAAACTAAACTCACCTGGCCATGTTCCTGGTGTCAGATTGTGGGAGACATTTGGCACTCCAAAAGCAGCCCGAGTTCCAAAATGTGGCATCTTGCATCTGGGAGAAATCTTGAAAATCACGGCATTTTTGCAGGCTGAAGCCGAGGTGGCCGGATGAGGGTGGTGGACACGAACGGTGGCCCTTTTCCATGGGAAACTAAACTCACCTGGCCATGTTCCTGGTGTCAGATTGTGGGAGACATTTGGCACTCCAAAAGCAGCCCGAGTTCCAAAATGTGGCATCTTGCATCTGGGAGAAATCTTGAATGCCACGGCTTTTTTTGCAGGCCGAAGCCGAGGTGGCCTGATGAGGGTGGTGGACACGAACGGTGGCCCTTTTCCATGGGAAACTAAGCTCACCTGGCCATGTTCCTGGTGTCAGATTGTGGGAGACATTTGGCACTCCAAAAGCAGCCCGAGTTCCAAAATGTGGCATCTTGCATCTGGGAGAAATCTTGAATATCACAGCATTTTTGCAGGCTAAAGCCGAGGTGGCCGGATGCGGGTGGTGGACACGAACGGTGGCCCTTTTCCATGGGAAACTAAACTCACCTGGCCATGTTCCTGGTGTCAGATTGTGGGAGACATTTGGCACTCCAAAAGCAGCCCGAGTTCCAAAATGTGGCATCTTGCATCTGGGAGAAATCTTGAATATCACGGCATTTTTGCAGGCTGAATCCGAGGTGGCCTGATGACCGTGGTGGACACGAACGGTGGCCCTTTTCCATGGGAAACTAAACTCACCTGGCCATGTTCCTGGTGTCAGATTGTGGGAGACATTTGGCACTCCAAAAGCAGCCCGAGTTCCAAAATGTGGCATCTTGCATCTGGGAGAAATCTTGAATATCACGGCATTTTTGCAGGCCGAAGGCGAGGTGGCCGGATGAGGGTGGTGGACACGAACGGTGGCCCTTTTCCATGGGAAACTAAACTCACCTGGCCATGTTCCTGGTGTCAGATTGTGGGAGACATTTGGCACTCCAAAAGCAGCCCGAGTTCCAAAATGTGGCATCTTGCATCTGGGAGAAATCTTGAATATCACGGCATTTTTGCAGGCTGAAACCGAGCTGGCCGGATGAGGGTGGTGGACACGAACGGTGGCCCTTTTCCATGGGAAACTAAACTCACCTGGCCATGTTCCTGGTGTCAGATTGTGGGAGACATTTGGCACTCCAAAAGCAGCCCGAGTTCCAAAATGTGGCATCTTGCATCTGGGAGAAGTCTTGAATATCACAGGACTTTTGCAGGCTGAAGTCGAGGTGGCCGGATGAGGGTGGTGGACACGAACGGTGGCCCTTTTCCATGGGAAACTAAACTCACCTGGCCATGTTCCTGGTGTCAGATTGTGGGAGACATTTGGCACTCCAAAAGCAGCCGAGTTCCAAAATGTGGCATCTTGCATCTGGGAGAAATCTTGAATGCCACGGCTTTTTTGCAGGCCGAAGCCGAGGTGGCCAGATGAGGGTGGTGGACACGAACGGTGGCCCTTTTCCATGGGAAACTAAACTCACCTGGCCATGTTCCTGGTGTCAGATTGTGGGAGACATTTGGCACTCCAAAATCAGCCCGAGTTCCAAAATGTGGCATCTTGCATCTGGGAGAAATCTTGAATATCACGGCATTTTTGCAGGCTGAAGCCGAGCTGGCCGGATGAGGGTGGTGGACACGAACAGTGGCCCTTTTCCATGGGAAACTAAACTCACCTGGCCATGTTCCTGGTGTCAGATTGTGGGAGACATTTGGCACTCCAAAAGCAGCCCGAGTTCCAAAATGTGGCATCTTGCATCTGGGAGAAATCTTGAATATCACGGCATTTTTGCAGGCTGAAGCCGAGGTGGCCGGATGAGGGTGGTGGACACGAACGGTGGCCCTTTTCCATGGGAAACTAAACTCACGTGGCCATGTTCCTGGTGTCAGATTGTGGGAGACATTTAGCACTCCAAAAGCAGCCCGAGTTCCAAAATGTGGCATCTTGCATCTGGGAGAAATCTTGAATGCCACGGCATTTTTGCAGGCCGAAGCCGAGGTGGCCGGATGAGGGTGGTGGACACGAACGGTGGCCCTTTTCCATGGGAAACTAAACTCACCTGGCCATGTTCCTGGTGTCAGATTGTGGGAGACATTTGGCACTCCAAAAGCAGCCCGAGTTCCAAAATGTGGCATCTTGCATCTGGGAGAAATCTTGAATATCACGGCATTTTTGCAGGCTGAAGCCGAGGTGGCCGGATGAGGGTGGTGGACACGAACGGTGGCCCTTTTCCATGGGAAACTAAACTCACCTGGCCATGTTCCTGGTGTCAGATTGTGGGAGACATTTGGCACTCCAAAAGCAGCCCGAGTTCCAAAATGTGGCATCTTGCATCTGGGAGAAATCTTGAATATCACGGCATTTTTGCAGGCTGAAGCCGAGGTGGCCTGATGACCGTGGTGGACACGAACAGTGGCCCTTTTCCATGGGAAACTAAACTCACCTGGCCATGTTCCTGGTGTCAGATTGTGGGAGACATTTGGCACTCCAAAAGCAGCCCGAGTTCCAAAATGTGGCATCTTGCATCTGGGAGAAATCTTGAATGCCACGGCATTTTTACAGGCAGTAGCCGGTAGGGCAGGATTGGGCAGGATGAGTGTGGTGGACACGAACGGTGGCCCTTTTCCATGGGAAACTAAACTCACCTGGCCATGTTCCTGGTGTCAGATTGTGGGAGACATTTGGCACTCCAAAAGCAGCCCGAGTTCCAAAATGTGGCATCTTGCATCTGGGAGAAATCTTGAATATCACGGCATTTTTGCAGGCTGAAGCCGAGGTGGCCGGATGAGGGTGGTGCACACGAACGGTGGCCCTTTTCCATGGGAAACTAAGCTCACCTGGCCATGTTCCTGGTGTCAGATTATGGGAGACATTTGGCACTCCAAAAGCAGCCCGAGTTCCAAAATGTGGCATCTTGCATCTGGGAGAAATCTTGAATATCACAGCATTTTTGCAGGCTAAAGCCGAGGTGGCCGGATGCGGGTGGTGGACACGAACGGTGGCCCTTTTCCATGGGAAACTAAACTCACCTGGCCATGTTCCTGGTGTCAGATTGTGGGAGACATTTGGCACTCCAAAAGCAGCCCGAGTTCCAAAATGTGGCATCTTGCATCTGGGAGAAATCTTGAATATCACGGCATTTTTGCAGGCTGAATCCGAGGTGGCCTGATGACCGTGGTGGACACGAACGGTGGCCCTTTTCCATGGGAAACTAAACTCACCTGGCCATGTTCCTGGTGTCAGATTGTGGGAGACATTTGGCACTCCAAAAGCAGCCCGAGTTCCAAAATGTGGCATCTTGCATCTGGGAGAAATCTTGAATATCACGGCATTTTTGCAGGCCGAAGGCGAGGTGGCCGGATGAGGGTGGTGGACACGAACGGTGGCCCTTTTCCATGGGAAACTAAACTCACCTGGCCATGTTCCTGGTGTCAGATTGTGGGAGACATTTGGCACTCCAAAAGCAGCCCGAGTTCCAAAATGTGGCATCTTGCATCTGGGAGAAATCTTGAATATCACGGCATTTTTGCAGGCTGAAACCGAGCTGGCCGGATGAGGGTGGTGGACACGAACGGTGGCCCTTTTCCATGGGAAACTAAACTCACCTGGCCATGTTCCTGGTGTCAGATTGTGGGAGACATTTGGCACTCCAAAAGCAGCCCGAGTTCCAAAATGTGGCATCTTGCATCTGGGAGAAGTCTTGAATATCACAGGACTTTTGCAGGCTGAAGTCGAGGTGGCCGGATGAGGGTGGTGGACACGAACGGTGGCCCTTTTCCATGGGAAACTAAACTCACCTGGCCATGTTCCTGGTGTCAGATTGTGGGAGACATTTGGCACTCCAAAAGCAGCCGAGTTCCAAAATGTGGCATCTTGCATCTGGGAGAAATCTTGAATGCCACGGCTTTTTTGCAGGCCGAAGCCGAGGTGGCCAGATGAGGGTGGTGGACACGAACGGTGGCCCTTTTCCATGGGAAACTAAACTCACCTGGCCATGTTCCTGGTGTCAGATTGTGGGAGACATTTGGCACTCCAAAATCAGCCCGAGTTCCAAAATGTGGCATCTTGCATCTGGGAGAAATCTTGAATATCACGGCATTTTTGCAGGCTGAAGCCGAGCTGGCCGGATGAGGGTGGTGGACACGAACAGTGGCCCTTTTCCATGGGAAACTAAACTCACCTGGCCATGTTCCTGGTGTCAGATTGTGGGAGACATTTGGCACTCCAAAAGCAGCCCGAGTTCCAAAATGTGGCATCTTGCATCTGGGAGAAATCTTGAATATCACGGCATTTTTGCAGGCTGAAGCCGAGGTGGCCGGATGAGGGTGGTGGACACGAACGGTGGCCCTTTTCCATGGGAAACTAAACTCACCTGGCCATGTTCCTGGTGTCAGATTGTGGGAGACATTTAGCACTCCAAAAGCAGCCCGAGTTCCAAAATGTGGCATCTTGCATCTGGGAGAAATCTTGAATGCCACGGCATTTTTGCAGGCCGAAGCCGAGGTGGCCGGATGAGGGTGGTGGACACGAACGGTGGCCCTTTTCCATGGGAAACTAAACTCACCTGGCCATGTTCCTGGTGTCAGATTGTGGGAGACATTTGGCACTCCAAAAGCAGCCCGAGTTCCAAAATGTGGCATCTTGCATCTGGGAGAAATCTTGAATATCACGGCATTTTTGCAGGCTGAAGCCGAGGTGGCCGGATGAGGGTGGTGGACACGAAAGGTGGCCCTTTTCCATGGGAAACTAAACTCACCTGGCCATGTTCCTGGTGTCAGATTGTGGGAGACATTTGGCACTCCAAAAGCAGCCCGAGTTCCAAAATGTGGCATCTTGCATCTGGGAGAAATCTTGAATATCACGGCATTTTTGCAGGCTGAATCCGAGGTGGCCTGATGACCGTGGTGGACACGAACGGTGGCCCTTTTCCATGGGAAACTAAACTCACCTGGCCATGTTCCTGGTGTCAGATTGTGGGAGACATTTGGCACTCCAAAAGCAGCCCGAGTTCCAAAATGTGGCATCTTGCATCTGGGAGAAATCTTGAATGCCACGGCATTTTTACAGGCAGTAGCCGGTAGGGCAGGATTGGGCAGGATGAGGGTGGTGGACACGAACGGTGGCCCTTTTCCATGGGAAACTAAACTCACCTGGCCATGTTCCTGGTGTCAGATTGTGGGAGACATTTGGCACTCCAAAAGCAGCCCGAGTTCCAAAATGTGGCATCTTGCATCTGGGAGAAATCTTGAATATCACGGCATTTTTGCAGGCTGAAGCCGAGGTGGCCGGATGAGGGTGGTGCACACGAACGGTGGCCCTTTTCCATGGGAAACTAAACTCACCTGGCCATGTTCCTGGTGTCAGATTGTGGGAGACATTTGGCACTCCAAAAGCAGCCCGAGTTCCAAAATGTGGCATCTTGCATCTGGGAGAAATCTTGAATATCACGGCATTTTTGCAGGCTGAAGCCGAGGTGGCCGGATGAGGGTGGTGGACACGAACGGTGGCCCTTTTCCATGGGAAACTAAACTCACCTGGCCATGTTCCTGGTGTCAGATTGTGGGAGACATTTGGCACTCCAAAAGCAGCCCGAGTTCCAAAATGTGGCATCTTGCATCTGGGAGAAATCTTGAATATCACGGCATTTTTGCAGGCTGAAGCCGAGGTGGCCGGATGAGGGTGGTGGACACGAACGGTGGCCCTTTTCCATGGGAAACTAAACTCACCTGGCCATGTTCCTGGTGTCAGATTGTGGGAGACATTTGGCACTCCAAAAGCAGCCCGAGTTCCAAAATGTGGCATCTTGCATCTGGGAGAAATCTTGAATGCCACGGCATTTTTGCAGGCCGAAGCCGAGGTGGCCGGATGAGGGTGGTGGACACGAACGGTGGCCCTTTTCCATGGGAAACTAAACTCACCTGGCCATGTTCCTGGTGTCAGATTGTGGGAGACATTTGGCACTCCAAAAGCAGCCCGAGTTCCAAAATGTGGCATCTTGCATCTGGGAGAAATCTTGAATATCACGGCATTTTTGCAGGCTGAAGCCGAGGTGGCCGGATGAGGGTGGTGGACACGAACGGTGGCCCTTTTCCATGGGAAACTAAACTCACCTGGCCATGTTCCTGGTGTCAGATTGTGGGAGACATTTGGCACTCCAAAAGCAGCCCGAGTTCCAAAATGTGGCATCTTGCATCTGGGAGAAATCTTGAATATCACGGCATTTTTGCAGGCTGAATCCGAGGTGGCCGGATGAGGGTGGTGGACACGAACGGTGGCCCTTTTCCATGGGAAACTAAACTCACCTGGCCATGTTCCTGGTGTCAGATTGTGGGAGACATTTGGCACTCCAAAAGCAGCCCGAGTTCCAAAATGTGGCATCTTGCATCTGGGAGAAATCTTGAATGCCACGGCATTTTTACAGGCAGAAGCCGGTAGGGCAGGATTGGGCAGGATGAGGGTGGTGGACACGAACGGTGGCCCTTTTCCATGGGAAACTAAACTCACCTGGCCATGTTCCTGGTGTCAGATTGTGGGAGACATTTGGCACTCCAAAAGCAGCCCGAGTTCCAAAATGTGGCATCTTGCATCTGGGAGAAATCTTGAATATCACGGCATTTTTGCAGGCTGAAGCCGAGGTGGCCGGATGAGGGTGGTGGACACGAATGGTGGCCCTTTTCAATGGGAAACTAAACTCACCTGGCCATGTTCCTGGTGTCAGATTGTGGGAGACATTTGGCACTCCAAAAGCAGCCCGAGTTCCAAAATGTGGCATCTTGCATCTGGGAGAAATCTTGAATATCACGGCATTTTTGCAGGCTGAAGCCGAGGTGGCCGGATGAGGGTGGTGGACACGAACGGTGGCCCTTTTCCATGGGAAACTAAACTCACCTGGCCATGTTCCTGGTGTCAGATTGTGGGAGACATTTGGCACTCCAAAAGCAGCCCGAGTTCCAAAATGTGGCATCTTGCATCTGGGAGAAATCTTGAATATCACGGCATTTTTGCAGGCTGAAGCCGAGGTGGCCGGATGAGGGTGGTGGACACGAACGGTGGCCCTTTTCCATGGGAAACTAAACTCACCTGGCCATGTTCCTGGTGTCAGATTGTGGGAGACATTTAGCACTCCAAAATCAGCCCGAGTTCCAAAATGTGGCATCTTGCATCTGGGAGAAATCTTGAATATCACGGCATTTTTGCAGGCTGAAGCCGAGGTGGCCGGATGAGGGTGGTGGACACGAACGGTGGCCCTTTTCCATGGGAAACTAAACTCACCTGGCCATGTTCCTGGTGTCAGATTGTGGGAGACATTTGGCACTCCAAAAGCAGCCCGAGTTCCAAAATGTGGCATCTTGCATCTGGGAGAAATCTTGAATATCACGGCATTTTTGCAGGCTGAAGCCGAGGTGGCCGGATGACCCTGGTGGACACGAACGGTGGCCCTTTTCCATGGGAAACTAAACTCACCTGGCCATGTTCCCGGTGTCAGATTGTGGGAGACATTTGGCACTCCAAAAGCAGCCCGAGTTCCAAAATGTGGCATCTTGCATCTGGGAGAAATCTTGAATATCACAGCATTTTTGCAGGCTGAAGCCGAGCTGGCCGGATGAGGGTGGTGGACACAAACGGAGGCCCTTTTCCATGGGAAACTAAACTCACCTGGCCATGTTCCTGGTGTCAGATTGTGGGAGACATTTGGCACTCCAAAAGCAGCCCGAGTTCCAAAATGTGGCATCTTGCATCTGGGAGAAATCTTGAATATCACAACTTTTTTGCAGGCCGAAGCCAAGGTGGCCGGATGAGGGTGGTGGACACGAACGGTGGCCCTTTTCCATGGGAAACTAAACTCACCTGGCCATGTTCCTGGTGTCAGATTGTGGGAGACATTTGGCACTCCAAAAGCAGCCTGAGTTCCAAAATGTGGCATCTTGCATCTGGGAGAAATCTTGAATGCCACGGCATTTTTGCAGGCTGAAGCCGAGGTGGCCGGATGAGGGTGGTGGACACGAACGGTGGCCCTTTTCCATGGGAAACTAAACTCACCTGGCCATGTTCCTGGTGTCAGATTGTGGGAGACATTTGGCACTCCAAAAGCAGCCCGAGTTCCAAAATGTGGCATCTTGCATCTGGGAGAAATCTTGAATATCACAGCACTTTTGCAGGCTGAAGTCGAGGTGGCCGGATGAGGGTGGTGGACACGAACGGTGGCCCTTTTCCATGGGAAACTAAACTCACCTGGCCATGTTCCTGGTGTCAGATTGTGGGAGACATTTGGCACTCCAAAAGCAGCCCGAGTTCCAAAATGTGGCATCTTGCATCTGGGAGAAATCTTGAATGCCACGGCTTTTTTGCAGGCCGAAGCCGAGGTGGCCAGATGAGGGTGGTGGACACGAACGGTGGCCCTTTTCCATGGGAAACTAAACTCACCTGGCCATGTTCCTGGTGTCAGATTGTGGGAGACATTTGGCACTCCAAAAGCAGCCCGAGTTCCAAAATGTGGCATCTTGCATCTGGGAGAAATCTTGAATATCACGGCATTTTTGCAGGCTGAAGCCGAGGTGGCCGGATGAGGGTGGTGGACACGAACGGTGGCCCTTTTCCATGGGAAACTAAACTCACCTGGCCATGTTCCTGGTGTCAGATTGTGGGAGACATTTGACACTCCAAAAGCAGCCCGAGTTCCAAAATGTGGCATCTTGCATCTGGGAGAAATCTTGAATATCACGGCATTTTTGCAGGCTGAAGCCGAGGTGGCCGGATGAGGGTGGTGGACACGAACGGTGGCCCTTTTCCATGGGAAACTAAACTCACCTGGCCATGTTCCTGGTGTCAGATTGTGGGAGACATTTGGCACTCCAAAAGCAGCCCGAGTTCCAAAATGTGGCATTTTGCATCTGGGAGAAATCTTGAATATCACGGCATTTTTGCAGGCTGAAGCCGAGGTGGCCGGATGAGGGTGGTGGACACGAACGGTGGCCCTTTTCCATGGGAAACTAAACTCACCTGGCCATGTTCCTGGTGTCAGATTGTGGGAGACATTTGGCACTCCAAAAGCAGCCCGAGTTCCAAAATGTGGCATCTTGCATCTGGGAGAAATCTTGAATATCACGGCATTTTTGCAGGCTGAATACGAAGTGGCCTGATGACCGTGGTGGACACGAACGGTGGCCCTTTTCCATGGGAAA
>NW_026960810.1:0-39000 GCF_021018805.1 Prinia subflava | reverse complement strand
CAGGTGAGTTTAGTTTTCCCATGGAAAAGGGGCCACCGTTCGTGTCCACCACCCTCATCCGGCCACATCGGCTTCGGCCTGCAAAAATGCCGTGACATTCAAGATTTCTCCCACATGCAAGATGCCACATTTTGGAACTCTTGCTGCTTTTTGGAGTGCCAAATGTCTCCCACAATCTGACATCAGGAACATGGCCAGGTGAGTTTAGTTTCCCATGGAAAAGGGCCACTGTTCATGTCCTCCACCCTCTCATCCTACCCCATCGGCTTCGGCCTGCAAAAATGCCGTGACATTCAAGATTTCTCCCAGATGCAAGATGCCACATTTTGGAACTCGGGCTGGCTTTTGGAGTGCCAAATGTCTCCCACAATCTGGACATCAGGAACATGGCCAGGTGAGTTTAGTTTCCCATGGAAAAGGGCCCCGTTCGTGTCCACCACCCTCATCCGGCCCCATCCTGCCCCTATCGGCTTCTGCCTGCAAAAATGCCGTGACATTCAAGATTTCTCCCAGATGCAAGATGCCACATTTTGGAACTCGGGCTGCTTTTGGAGTGCCAAATGTCTCCCCACAATCTGACACCAGGAACATGGCCAGGTGAGTTTAGTTTCCCATGAAAAGGGCCACCGTTCGTGTCCACCACCCTCATCCAGCCCCCATCGGCTTCGGCCTGCAAAAATGCCGTGACATTCAAGATTTCTCCCAGATGCAAGATGCCACATTTTGGAACTCGGGCTGCTTTTGGAGTGCCAAATGTCTCCCACAATCTGACACCAGGAACATGGGCCAGGTGAGTTTAGTTTCCCATGGGAAAGGGCCACCGTTCGTGTCCACCACCCTCATCCTGCCCCATCCTGCCCTATCGGCTTCTGCCTGCAAAAATGCCGTGACATTCAAGATTTCTCCCAGATGCAAGATGCCACGTTTTGGAAACTCCGGCTGCTTTTGGAGTGCCAAATGTCTCCCACAATCTGACCATCAGGAACATGGGCCAGGTGAGTTTAGTTTCCCATGGAAAAAGGGCCACCGTTCGTGTCCACCACCCTCATCCGGCCACATCGGATTCGGCCTGCAAAAAATGCCGTGACATTCAAGATTTCTCCAGATGCAAGATGCCACATTTTTGGAACTCGGGCTGCTTTTGGAGTGCCAAATGTCTCCCACAATCTGACACCAGGAACATGGCCAGGTGAGTTTAGTTTCCCATGGAAAAGGGCCACCGTTCGTGTCCACCACTCCACATCCCTGCCCCCATCCTGCCCTATCGGCTTCAGCCTGCAAAAATGCCGTGACATTCAAGATTTCTCCCACATGCAAGATGCCACATTTTGGAACTCGGGCTGCTTTTGGAGTGCCAAATGTCTCCCACAATCTGACACCAGGAACATGGCCAGGTGAGTTTAGTTCCCATGGAAAAGGGCCACCGTTCGTGGTCCACCACCCACATCCGGCCACATCGGCTTCGGCCTGCAAAAATGCCGTGACATTCAAGATTTCTCTCAGATGCAAGATGCCACATTTTGGAACTCGGGCTGCTTTTGGAGTGCCAAATGTCTCCCAAAATCTGACATCAGGAACATGGCCAGGTGAGTTTAGATTCCCATGGAAAAGGGCCACCGTTCATGTTCACCACCCTCATCCCTGCCCATCCTGCCCTCTCGGCTTCTGCCTGCAAAAATGCCGTGACATTCAAGATTTCTCTCAGATGCAAGATGCCACGTTTTGGAACTCGGGCTGCTTTTGGAGTGCCAAATGTCTCCCACAATCTGACACCAGGAACATGGCCACGTGAGTTTAGTTTCCCATGGAAAAGGGCCACCGTTCGTGTCCACCACCCTCATCCGGCCACATCGGTTTCGGCCTTCAAAAATGCCGTGACCATTCAAGATTTCTCGCAGATGCAAGATGCCACATTTTGGAACTCGGGCTGCTTTTGGAGTGCCAAAATGGTCTCCCCACAATCTGGACACCAGGAACATGGCCAGGTGAGTTTAGTTTCCCATGGAAAAGGGCCACCGTTCGTGTCCACCACCCTCATCCTGCCCAATCCTGCCCTATCGGCTTCTGCCTGCAAAAATGCCGTGACATTCAAGATTTCTCCAGATGCAAGATGCCACATTTTGGAACTCGGGCTGCTTTTGGAGTGCCAAATGTCTCCCACAATCTGACACCAGGAAAATGGCCAGGTGAGTTTAGTTTCCCATGGAAAAGGGCCACCGTTCGGTGTCCACCACCCTCATGTGGCCACATCGGCTTCGGGCCTGCAAAAAATGCCGTGACATTTCAAGATTTCTCCCAGATGCAAGATGCCTACATTTTGGAACTCGGGCTGCTTTTGGAGTGCCAAATGTCTCCCACAAATCTGACATCAGGAACAATGGCCAGGTGAGTTTAGTTTCCCATGGAAAAGGGCCACTGTTCATGTTCACCACCCTCATCCTGCCCCCATCCGGCCCTATCGGCTTCGGCCTGCAAAAATGCCATGACATTCAAGATTTCTCCCACATGCAAGATGCCACATTTTGGAACTCGGGCTGCTTTTGGAGTGCCAAATGTCTCCCACAATCTGACACCAGGAACATGGGCCAGGTGAGTTTAGTTTCCCATGGAAAAGGGCCACCGTTCGTGTCCACCACCCTCATCCGGCCCCATCGGCTTCGGCCTGCAAAAATGCCGTGACATTCAAGATTTCTCCCAGATGCAAGATGCCACATTTTGGAACTCGGGCTGCTTTTGGAGTGCCAATGTCTCCCACAATCTGACATCAGGAACATGGCCAGGTGAGTTTAGTTTCCCATGGAAAAGGGCCACCGTTCGTGTCCACCACCCTCATCCGGCCACATCAGCTTCGGCCTGCAAAAAATGCCGTGACCATTCAAGATTTCTCCCAGATGCAAGATGCCACATTTTGGAACTCGGGCTGCTTTTGGAGTGCCAAATGTCTCCCACAATCTGACAACCAGGAACATGGCCAGGTGAGTTTAGTTTCCCATGGAAAAGGGCCACCGTTCGTGTCCACCACCCTCATCCAGCCCCATCGGCTTCGGCCTGCAAAAAATGCCGTGACATTGAAGATTTCTCTCAGATGCAAGATGCCACATTTTGGAACTCTTGCTGCTTTTAGAGTGCCAAATGTCTCCACAATCTGACACCAGGAACATGGCCAGGTGAGTTTAGTTTCCCATGGAAAAGGGCCACCGTTCGTGTCCACCACCCTCATCCTGCCCCATCCGGCCCTATCGGCTTCGGCCTGCAAAAATGCATGACATTCAAGATTTCTCCCAGATGCAAGATGCCACATTTTGGAACTCGGGCTGCTGTTGGAGTACCAAATGTCTCCACAATCTGACATCAGGAACATGGCCAGGTGAGTTTAGTTTCCTATGGAAAAGGGGCCACCGTTCGTGTCCACCACCCTCATCCTGCCCCATCCTGCCCCATCGTCTTCTCCCTGCAAAAAATGCGTGACATTCAAGATTTCTCCCAGATGCAAGATGCCACATTTTGGAACTCTTGCTGCTTTTGGAGTGCCAAATGTCTCCCACAATCTGACACCAGGACATGGGCAGGTGAGTTAGTTTCCCATGGAAAAGGGCCACCGTTCCTGTCCACCACCCTCATCCGGCCACATCGGCTTCGGCCTGCAAAAATGCCGTGACATTCAAGATTTCTCCCAGATGCAAGATGCCACATTTTGGAACTCGGGCTGCTTTTTGGAGTGCCAAATGTCTCCCACAATCTGACATCAGGAACATGGCCAGGTGAGTTTCGTTTCCCATGAAAAAGGGCCACCGTTTTTTGTCCAGCACCCTCATCCAGCCACCTCTGGTTCGGCATGCAAAAATGCCGTGGCATTCAAGATTTCTCCCAGATGCAAGATGCCACATTTTGGAACTCGGGCATCTTTTGGAGAACCAAATGTCTCCCACAATCTGATACCAGGAACATGGCCAGGTGAGTTTAGTTTCCCATGGAAAAGGGCCACCGTTCGTGTCCACCATTCCTCATTCATCCACCTCGGCTTCGGCCTGCAAAAATGCGGTGGCATTCAAGATTTCACCCACCTGCAAGATGCCACATTTTGGAACTCGGGCTGCTTTTGGAGTGCCAAATGTCTCCCACAATCTGACACCGGAACATGGCCAGGTGAGTTTAGTTTCCCATGGAAAAGGGCCACCGTTCGTGTCCACCACCCTCATCCTGCCCCATCCTGCCCTATCGTCTTTTCCCTGCAAAAATGCCGTGACATTCAAGATTTCTCCCAGATGCAAGATGCCACATTTTGGAACTCGGGCTGCTTTTAGAGTGCCAAAATGTCTCGCACAATCTGACACCAGGAACATGGCCAGGTGAGTTTAGTTTCCCATGGAAAAGGGCCACCGTTCGTGTCCACCACCCTCATCCTGCCCTATCGGCTTCTGCCTGCAAAAATGCCGTGACATTCAAGATTTCTCCCAGATGCAAGATGCCACATTTTGGAACTCGGGCTGCTTTTGGAGTGCCAAATGTCTCCACAATCTGACATCAGGAACATGGCTAGGTGAGTTTAGTTTCCCATGGAAGAGGGCCACTGTTCATGTTCACCACCCTCATCCTGCCCCATCCTGCCCTATCGGCTTCTGCCTGCAAAAATGCCGTGACATTCAAAGATTTCTACCCAGATGCAAGATGCCACGTTTTGGAACTTCGGCTGCTTTTGGGAGTGCCCAAATGTCTCCACAATCTGACATCAGGAACATGGCCAGGTGAGTTTAGTTTCCCATGGAAAAGGGGCCACCGTTCGTGTCCACCACCCTCATCCGGCCACATCGGCTTCGGCCTGCAAAAATGCCGTGACATTCAAGATTTTCTCCCAGATGCAAGATGCCACATTTTGGAACTCGGGCTGCTTTTTGGAGTGCCAAATGTCTCCCACAATCTGACACCAGGAACATGGCCAGGTGAGTTTAGTTTCCCATGGAAAAGGGCCACCGTTCGTGTCCACCACCCTCATCCAGCCCCATCGGCTTCTGCCTGCAAAAATTCCGTGACATTCAAGATTTCTCCCAGATGCAAGATGCCACATTTTGGAACTCGGGCTGCTTTTGGAGTGCCAATGTCTCCCACAATCTGACATCAGGAACATGGCCAGGTGAGTTTAGTTTCCCATGGAAAAGGGCCACTGTTCATGTCCACCACCCTCATCCAGCCCCATCCGGCCACATCAGCTTCGGCCTGCAAAAATGCCGTGACATTCAAGATTTCTCCCAGATGCAAGATGCCACATTTTGGAACTCGGGCTGCTTTTAGAGTGCCAAATGTCTCCCACAATCTGACACCAGGAACATGGCCAGGTGAGTTTTAGTTTCCCATGGAAAAGGGCCACTGTTCATGGTTCACCACCCTCATCTGCCACATCCTGCCCTATCGGCTTCCGCCTGCAAAAAATGCCGTGACATTCAAGATTTCTCCCAGATGCAAGATGCCACATTTTGGAACTCTTGCTGCTTTTGGAGTGCCAAAATGTTCTCCCACAATCTGACATCAGGAAACATGGCCAGGTGAGTTTAGTTTCCCATGGAAAAGGGCCACCGTTCGTGTCCACCACCCTCATCCGGCCGCATCGGCTTCGGCCTGCAAAAATGCCGTGACATTCAAGATTTCTCCCAGATGCAAGATGCCACATTTTGGAACTCGGGCTGCTTTTGGAGTGCCAAATGTCTCGCACAATCTGACACCAGGAACATGGCCAGGTGAGTTTAGTTTCCCATGGAAAGAGCCACCGTTCGTGTCCACCACCCTCATCCGGCCACATCGGCTTCGGCCTGCAAAAATGCCGTGACATTCAAGATTTCTCCCAGATGCAAGATGCCACATTTTGGAACTCGGGCTGCTTTTGGAGTGCCAAATGTCTCCCACAATCTGACATCAGGAACATGGCCAGGTGAGTTTAGTTTCCCATGGAAAAGGGCCAGCCGTTCGTGTCCACCACCCTCATCCTGGCCCGATCGCCTTCGGACTGCAAAAATGCCGTGACATTCAAGTATTCTCCCAGATGCAAGATGCCACATTTTGGAACTCGGGCTGCTTTTGGAGTGCCAAAATGTCTCCCACAATCTGACACCAGGAACATGGCCAGGTGAGTTTAGTTTCCCATGGAAAAGGGCCACTGTTCATGTTCACCACCCTCATCCTGCCCCATTCTGCCCTATCGGCTTCCGCCTGCAAAAATGCCGTGACATTCAAGATTTCTCCCACATGCAAGATGCCACATTTTGGAACTCTTGCTGCTTTTTGGAGTGCCAAATGTCTCCCACAATCTGACATCAGGAACATGGCCAGGTGAGTTTAGTTTCCCATGGAAAAGGGCCACCGTTCGTGTCCACCACCCTCATCCGGCCACATCGGCTTCGGCCTGCAAAAATGCCGTGACATTCAAGATTTCTCCCAGATGCAAGATGCCACATTGTGGAACTCTGGCTGCTTTTGGAGTGCCAAATGTCTCCCACAATCTGACACCAGGAACATGGCCAGGTGAGTTTAGTTTCCCATGGGAAAGGGCCACCGTTCGTGTCCACCACCCTCATCCGGCCCCATCGGCTTCGGCCTGCAAAAATGCTGTGACATTCAAGATTTCTCCCAGATGCAAGATGCCACATTTTGGAACTCGGGCTGCTTTTGGAGTGCCAAATGTCTCCCACAATCTGACATCAGGAAACATGGCCAGGTGAGTTTAGTTTCCCATGGAAAAGGGCCACCGTTCGTGTCCACCACCCTCATCTGGCCCCATCCTGCCCTATGGGCTTCGGCCTGCAAAAATACCGTGACATTCAAGATTTCTCCCAGATGCAAGATGCCACATTTTGGAACTCGGGCTGCTTTTGGAGTGCCAAAATGTCTCCCACAATCTGGACACCAGGAACATGGCCAGGTGAGTTTAGTTTCCCATGGAAAAGGGCCACCGTTCGTGTCCACCACCCTCATCCAGCCCCATCGGCTTCGGCCTGCAAAAATGCCGTGACATTCAAGATTTCTCCCAGAGGCAAGATGCCACATTTTGGAACTCGGGCTGCTTTTGGAGTGCCAAATGTCTCCCACAATCTGACATCAGGAACATGGCCAGGTGAGTTTAGTTTCCCATGGAAAAGGGCCACTATTCATGTTCACCACCCTCATCCTGCCCCATCCTGCCCTATCGGCTTCGGCCTGCAAAAATGCCGTGACATTCAAGATTTCTCCCAGATGCAAGATGCCACATTTTGGAACTCGGGCTGCTTTTGGAGTGCCAAATGTCTCCCACAATCTGACACCAGGAAACATGGCCAGGTGAGTTTAGTTTCCCATGGAAAAGGGCCACTGTTCATGTTCACCACCCTCATCCTGCCCCATCCGGACCTATCGGCTTCGGCCTGCAAAAATTCCGTGACATTCAAGATTTCTCCCAGATGCAAGATGCCACATTTTGGTACTCTTGCTGCTTTTAGAGTGCCAAATGTCTCCCACAATCTGACACCAGGAACATGGCCAGGTGAGTTTAGTTTCCCATGGAAAAGAGCACCGTTCGTGTCCACCACCCTCATCCGGCCACATCGGCTTCGGCCTGCAAAAATGCCGTGACATTCAAGATTTCTCCCAGATGCAAGATGCCACATTTTGGAACTCGGGCTGCTTTTGGGAGTGCCAAATGTCTCCCACAATCTGACATCAGGAACATGGCCAGGTGAGTTTAGTTTCCCATGGAAAAGGGCCACCGTTCGTGTCCACCACCCTCATCCTGCCCCATCGCCTTCGGCCTGCAAAAATGCCCGTGACATTCAAGATTTCTCCCAGATGCAAGATGCCACATTTTGGAACTCGGGCTGCTTTTGGAGTGCCAAATGTCTCCCACAAATCTGACATCAGGAACATGGCCAGGTGAGTTTAGTTTTCCCATGGAAAAAGGGCCACTGTTCATGTCCACCACCCTCATCCAGCCCCATCCGGCCACATCAGCTTCGGCCTGCCAAAAAATGCCGTGACATTCAAGATTTCTCCCAGATGCAAGATGCCACTTTTGGAACTCGGGCTGCTTTTGGAGTGCAAATGTCTCCCACAATCTGACACCAGGAAACATGGCCAGGTGAGTTTAGTTTCCCATGGAAAAGGGCCACTGTTCGTGTCCACCACCCTCATCCAGCCCCATCGGCTTCGGCCTGCAAAAATGCCGTGACATTCAAGATTTCTCCCAGATGCAAGATGCCACATTTTGGAACTCGGGCTGCTTTTGGAGTGCCAAATGTCTCCCACAATCTGACACCAGGAACATGGCCAGGTGAGTTTAGTTTCCCATGGAAAAGGGCCACCGTTCGTGTCCACACCCTCATCCCAGCCCCATCGGCTTCGGCCTGCAAAATGCCGTGACATTCAAGATTTCTCCCAGATGCAAGATGCCACATTTTGGAACTCGGGCTGCTTTTGGAGTGCCAAATGTCTCCCACAATCTGACACCAGGAACATGGCCAGGTGAGTTTAGTTTCCCATGGAAAAGGGCCACCGTTCGTGTCCACCACCCTCATCCGGCCCCATCCTGCCCTATCGTCGTCTCCCCTGCAAAAATGCCGTGACATTCAAGATTTCTCCTAGAGGCAAGATGCCACATTTTGGAACTCGGGCTGCTTTTGGAGTGCCAAAATGTCTCCCACAATCTGACATCAGGAACATGGCCAGGTGAGTTTAGTTTCCCATGGAAAAGGGCCACCGTTCGTGTCCACCACCCTCATCCTGCCCCATCCGGCCCTATCGGCTTCGGCCTTCAAAAATTCCGTGACATTCAAGATTTCTCCCAGATGCAAGATGCCACATTTTGGAAACTCTTGCTGCTTTTAGAGTGCCAAAGGTCTCCCACAATCTGACACCAGGGAAACATGGCCAGGTGAGTTTAGTTTCCATGGAAAAGAGCCACCGTTCGTGTCCACCACCCCTCATCCGGCCACATCGGCTTCGGCCTGCAAAAATGCCGTGACATTCAAGATTTCTCCCAGATGCAAGATGCCACATTTTGGAACTCGGGCTGCTTTTGGAGTGCCAAATGTCTCCCACAATCTGACATCAGGAACATGGCCAGGTGAGTTTAGTTTCCCATGGAAAAGGGCCACCGTTCGTGTCCACCACCCTCATCCTGCCCGATCGCCTTCGGCCTGCAAAAATGCCGTGACATTCAAGTATTCTCCCAGATGCAAGATGCCACATTTTGGAACTCGGGCTGCTTTTGGAGTGCCAAATGTCTCCCACAATCTGACATCAGGAACATGGCCAGGTGAGTTTAGTTTCCCATGGAAAAGGGCCACTGTTCATGTCCACCACCCTCATCCTGCCCCATCCGGCCACATCGGCTTCGGCCTGCAAAAATGCCGTGACATTCAAGATTTCTCCCAGATGCAAGATGCCACATTTTGGAACTCGGGCTGCTTTTGGAGTGCCAAATGTCTCCCACAATCTGACACCAGGAACATGGCCAGGTGAGTTTAGTTTCCCATGGAAAAGGGCCACCGTTCGTGTCCACCACCCTCATCCAGCCCCATCGGCTTCGTCCTGCAAAAATGCCGTGACATTCAAGATTTCTCCCAGATGCAAGATGCCACATTTTGGAACTCGGGCTGCTTTTGGAGTGCCAAATGTCTCCCACAATCTGACACCAGGAACATGGCCAGGTGAGTTTAGTTTCCCATGGAAAAGGGCCACCGTTCGTGTCCACCACCCTCATCCGGCCCCATCCTGCCCTATCGTCTTCTCCCTGCAAAAATGCCGTGACATTCAAGATTTCTCCCAGATGCAAGATGCCACATTTTGGAACTCGGGCTGCTTTTGGAGTGCCAAATGTCTCCCACAAACTGACATCGGGAACATGGCCAGGTGAGTTTAGTTTCCCATGGAAAAGGGCCACTGTTCATGTTCACCACCCTCATCCTGCCCCATCCTGCCCTATCGGCTTCTGCCTGCAAAAATGCCGTGACATTCAAGATTTCTCCCAGAGGCAAGATGCCACATTTTGGAACTCGGGCTGCTTTTGGAGTGCCAAATGTCTCCCACAATCTGACATCAGGAACATGGCCAGGTGAGTTTAGTTTCCCATGGAAAAGGGCCACTATTCATGTTCACCACCCTCATCCTGCCCCATCCTGCCCTATCGGCTTCGGCCTGCAAAAATGCCGTGACATTCAAGATTTCTCCCAGATGCAAGATGCCACATTTTGGAACTCGGGCTGCTTTTGGAGTGCCAAATGTCTCCCACAATCTGACACCAGGAACATGGCCAAGTGAGTTTAGTTTCCCATGGAAAAGGGCCACTGTTCATGTCCACCATTCTCATCCTGCCCCATCCGGACCTATCGGCTTCGGCCTGCAAAAATTCCGTGACATTCAAGATTTCTCCCAGATGCAAGATGCCACATTTTGGTACTCTTGCTGCTTTTAGAGTGCCAAATGTCTCCCACAATCTGACACCAGGAACATGGCCAGGTGAGTTTAGTTTCCCATGGAAAAGAGCCACCGTTCGTGTCCACCACCCTCATCCGGCCACATCGGCTTCGGCCTGCAAAAATGCCGTGACATTCAAGATTTCTCCCAGATGCAAGATGCCACATTTTGGAACTCGGGCTGCTTTTGGAGTGCCAAATGTCTCCCACAATCTGACATCAGGAACATGGCCAGGTGAGTTTAGTTTCCCATGGAAAAGGGCCACCGTTCGTGTCCACCACCCTCATCCTGCCCCATCGCCTTCGGCCTGCAAAAATGCCGTGACATTCAAGATTTCTCCCAGATGCAAGATGCCACATTTTGGAACTCGGGCTGCTTTTGGAGTGCCAAATGTCTCCCACAATCTGACATCAGGAACATGGCCAGGTGAGTTTAGTTTCCCATGGAAAAGGGCCACTGTTCATGTCCACCACCCTCATCCAGCCCCATCCGGCCACATCAGCTTCGGCCTGCAAAAATGCCGTGACATTCAAGATTTCTCCCAGATGCAAGATGCCACATTTTGGAACTCGGGCTGCTTTTGGAGTGCCAAATGTCTCCCACAATCTGACACCAGGAACATGGCCAGGTGAGTTTAGTTTCCCATGGAAAAGGGCCACCGTTCGTGTCCACCACCCTCATCCAGCCCCATCGGCTTCGGCCTGCAAAAATGCCGTGACATTCAAGATTTCTCCCAGATGCAAGATGCCACATTTTGGAACTCGGGCTGCTTTTGGAGTGCCAAATGTCTCCCACAATCTGACACCAGGAACATGGCCAGGTGAGTTTAGTTTCCCATGGAAAAGGGCCACCGTTCGTGTCCACCACCCTCATCCAGCCCCATCGGCTTCGGCCTGCAAAAATGCCGTGACATTCAAGATTTCTCCCAGATGCAAGATGCCACATTTTGGAACTCGGGCTGCTTTTGGAGTGCCAAATGTCTCCCACAATCTGACACCAGGAACATGGCCAGGTGAGTTTAGTTTCCCATGGAAAAGGGCCACCGTTCGTGTCCACCACCCTCATCCGGCCCCATCCTGCCCTATCGTCGTCTCCCTGCAAAAATGCCGTGACATTCAAGATTTCTCCTAGAGGCAAGATGCCACATTTTGGAACTCGGGCTGCTTTTGGAGTGCCAAATGTCTCCCACAATCTGACATCAGGAACATGGCCAGGTGAGTTTAGTTTCCCATGGAAAAGGGCCACTGTTCATGTTCACCACCCTCATCCTGCCCCATCCGGCCCTATCGGCTTCGGCCTTCAAAAATTCCGTGACATTCAAGATTTCTCCCAGATGCAAGATGCCACATTTTGGAACTCTTGCTGCTTTTAGAGTGCCAAAGGTCTCCCACAATCTGACACCAGGAACATGGCCAGGTGAGTTTAGTTTCCCATGGAAAAGGGCCACCGTTCGTGTCCACCACCCTCATCCGGCCACATCGGCTTCGGCCTGCAAAAATGCCGTGACATTCAAGATTTCTCCCAGATGCAAGATGCCACATTTTGGAACTCGGGCTGCTTTTGGAGTGCCAAATGTCTCCCACAATCTGACATCAGGAACATGGCCAGGTGAGTTTAGTTTCCCATGGAAAAGGGCCACCGTTCGTGTCCACCACCCTCATCCTGCCCGATCGCCTTCGGCCTGCAAAAATGCCGTGACATTCAAGTATTCTCCCAGATGCAAGATGCCACATTTTGGAACTCGGGCTGCTTTTGGAGTGCCAAATGTCTCCCACAATCTGACACCAGGAACATGGCCAGGTGAGTTTAGTTTCCCATGGAAAAAAGCCACTGTTCATGTCCACCACCCTCATCCTGCCCCATCCGGCCACATCGGCTTCGGCCTGCAAAAATGCCGTGACATTCAAGATTTCTCCCAGATGCAAGATGCCACATTTTGGAACTCGGGCTGCTTTTGGAGTGCCAAATGTCTCCCACAATCTGACACCAGGAACATGGCCAGGTGAGTTTAGTTTCCCATGGAAAAGGGCCACCGTTCGTGTCCACCACCCTCATCCAGCCCCATCGGCTTCGTCCTGCAAAAATGCCGTGACATTCAAGATTTCTCCCAGATGCAAGATGCCACATTTTGGAACTCGGGCTGCTTTTGGAGTGCCAAATGTCTCCCACAATCTGACACCAGGAACATGGCCAGGTGAGTTTAGTTTCCCATGGAAAAGGGCCACCGTTCGTGTCCACCACCCTCATCCGGCCCCATCCTGCCCTATCGTCTTCTCCCTGCAAAAATGCCGTGACATTCAAGATTTCTCCCAGATGCAAGATGCCACATTTTGGAACTCGGGCTGCTTTTGGAGTGCCAAATGTCTCCCACAAACTGACATCGGGAACATGGCCAGGTGAGTTTAGTTTCCCATGGAAAAGGGCCACTGTTCATGTTCACCACCCTCATCCTGCCCCATCCTGCCCTATCTACTTCTGCCTGCAAAAATGCCGTGACATTAAAGATTTCTCCCAGATGCAAGATGCCACATTTTGGAACTCGGGCTGCTTTTGGAGTGCCAAATGTCTCCCACAATCTGACATCAGGAACATGGCCAGGTGAGTTTAGTTTCCCATGGAAAAGGGCCACCGTTCGTGTCCACCACCCTCATCCGGCCACATCGGCTTCAGCCTGCAAAAATGCCGTGACATTCAAGATTTCTCCCAGATGCAAGATGCCACATTTTGGAACTCGGGCTGCTTTTAGAGTGCCAAATGTCTCCCACAATCTGACACCAGGAACATGGCCAGGTGAGTTTAGTTTCCCATGGAAAAGGGCCACTGTTCATGTTCACCACCCTCATCCTGCCCCATCCTGCCCTATCGGCTTCCGCCTGCAAAAATGCCGTGACATTCAAGATTTCTCCCAGATGCAAGATGCCACATTTTGGAACTCTTGCTGCTTTTGGAGTGCCAAATGTCTCCCACAATCTGACATCAGGAACATGGCCAGGTGAGTTTAGTTTCCCATGGAAAAGGGCCACCGTTCGTGTCCACCACCCTCATCCGGCCACATCGGCTTCGGCCTGCAAAAATGCCGTGACATTCAAGATTTCTCCCAGATGCAAGATGCCACATTTTGGAACTCGGGCTGCTTTTAGAGTGCCAAATGTCTCGCACAATCTGACACCAGGAACATGGCCAGGTGAGTTTAGTTTCCCATGGAAAAGAGCCACCGTTCGTGTCCACCACCCTCATCCGGCCACATCGGCTTCGGCCTGCAAAAATGACGTGACATTCAAGATTTCTCCCAGATGCAAGATGCCACATTTTGGAACTCGGGCTGCTTTTGGAGTGCCAAATGTCTCCCACAATCTGACATCAGGAACATGGCCAGGTGAGTTTAGTTTCCCATGGAAAAGGGCCACCGTTCGTGTCCACAACCCTCATCCTGCCCGATCGCCTTCGGACTGCAAAAATGCCGTGACATTCAAGTATTCTCCCAGATGCAAGATGCCACATTTTGGAACTCGGGCTGCTTTTGGAGTGCCAAATGTCTCCCACAATCTGACATCAGGAACATGGCCAGGTGAGTTTAGTTTCCCATGGAAAAGGGCCACTGTTCATGTCCACCACCCTCATCCTGCCCCATCCGGCCACATCGGCTTCGGCCTGCAAAAATGCCGTGACATTCAAGATTTCTCCCAGATGCAAGATGCCACATTTTGGAACTCGGGCTGCTTTTGGAGTGCCAAATGTCTCCCACAATCTGACACCAGGAACATGGCCAGGTGAGTTTAGTTTCCCATGGAAAAGGGCCACCGTTCGTGTCCACCACCCTCATCCAGCCCCATCGGCTTCGTCCTGCAAAAATGCCGTGACATTCAAGATTTCTCCCAGATGCAAGATGCCACATTTTGGAACTCGGGCTGCTTTTGGAGTGCCAAATGTCTCCCACAATCTGACACCGGGAACATGGCCAGGTGAGTTTAGTTTCCCATGGAAAAGGGCCACCGTTCGTGTCCACCACCCTCATCCTGCCCCATCCTGCCCTATCGGCTTCGGCCTGCAAAAATGCCGTGACATTCAAGATTTCTCCCAGATGCAAGATGCCACATTTTGGAACTCGGGCTGCTTTTGGAGTGCCAAATGTCTCCCACAAACTGACATCGGGAACATGGCCAGGTGAGTTTAGTTTCCCATGGAAAAGGGCCACTGTTCATGTTCACCACCCTCATCCTGCCCCATCCTGCCCTATCGGCTTCTGCCTGCAAAAATGCCGTGACATTCAAGATTTCTCCCAGATGCAAGATGCCACATTTTGGAACTCGGGCTGCTTTTGGAGTGCCAAATGTCTCCCACAATCTGACATCAGGAACATGGCCAGGTGAGTTTAGTTTCCCATGGAAAAGGGCCACCGTTCGTGTCCACCACCCTCATCCGGCCACATCGGCTTCAGCCTGCAAAAATGCCGTGACATTCAAGATTTCTCCCAGATGCAAGATGCCACATTTTGGAACTCGGGCTGCTTTTAGAGTGCCAAATGTCTCCCACAATCTGACACCAGGAACATGGCCAGGTGAGTTTAGTTTCCCATGGAAAAGGGCCACTGTTCATGTTCACCACCCTCATCCTGCCCCATCCTGCCCTATCGGCTTCCGCCTGCAAAAATGCCGTGACATTCAAGATTTCTCCCAGATGCAAGATGCCACATTTTGGAACTCTTGCTGCTTTTGGAGTGCCAAATGTCTCCCACAATCTGACATCAGGAACATGGCCAGGTGAGTTTAGTTTCCCATGGAAAAGGGCCACCGTTCGTGTCCACCACCCTCATCCGGCCACATCGGCTTCTGCCTGCAAAAATGCCGTGACATTCAAGATTTCTCCCAGATGCAAGATGCCACATTTTGGAACTCGGGCTGCTTTTAGAGTGCCAAATGTCTCCCACAATCTGACACCAGGAACATGGCCAGGTGAGTTTAGTTTCCCATGGAAAAGGGCCACCGTTCGTGTCCACCACCCTCATCCTGCCCTATCGGCTTCTGCCTGCAAAAATGCCGTGACATTCAAGATTTCTCCCAGATGCAAGATGCCACATTTTGGAACTCGGGCTGCTTTTGGAGTGCCAAATGTCTCCCACAATCTGACATCAGGAACATGGCTAGGTGAGTTTAGTTTCCCATGGAAAAGGGCCACTGTTCATGTTCACCACCCTCATCCTGCCCCATCCTGCCCTATGGGCTTCTGCCTGCAAAAATGCCGTGACATTCAAGATTTCTCCCAGATGCAAGATGCCACATTTTGGAACTCGGGCTGCTTTTGGAGTGCCAAATGTCTCCCACAATCTGACATCAGGAACATGGCCAGGTGAGTTTAGTTTCCCATGGAAAAGGGCCACCGTTCGTGTCCACCACCCTCATCCGGCCACCTCGGCTTCGGCCTGCAAAAATGCCGTGACATTCAAGATTTCTCCCAGATGCAAGATGCCACATTTTGGAACTCGGGCTGCTTTTGGAGTGCCAAATGTCTCCCACAATCTGACACCAGGAACATGGCCAGGTGAGTTTAGTTTCCCATGGGAAAGTGCCACCGTTCGTGTCCACCACCCTCATCCTGCCCCATCCTGCCCTATCGGCTTCTGCCTGCAAAAATGCCGTGACATTCAAGATTTCTCCCAGATGCAAGATGCCACGTTTTGGAACTCCGGCTGCTTTTGGAGTGCCAAATGTCTCCCACAATCTGACATCAGGAACATGGCCAGGTGAGTTTAGTTTCCCATGGAAAAGGGCCACCGTTCGTGTCCACCACCCTCATCCGGCCCCATTAGCTTCGGCCTGCAAAAATGCCGTGACATTCAAGATTTCTCCCAGATGCAAGATGCCACATTTTGGAACTCGGGCTGCTTTTGGAGTGCCAAATGTCTCCCACAATCTGACACCAGGAACATGGCCAGGTGAGTTTAGTTTCCCATGGAAAAGGGCCACCGTTCGTGTCCACCACCCTCATCCTGCCCCATCCTGCCCTATCGGCTTCGGCCTGCAAAAATGCCGTGACATTCAAGATTTCTCCCACATGCAAGATGCCACATTTTGGAACTCGGGCTGCTTTTGGAGTGCCAAATGTCTCCCACAATCTGACACCAGGAACATGGCCAGGTGAGTTTAGTTTCCCATGGAAAAGGGCCACCGTTCGTGTCCACCACCCACATCCGGCCACATCGGCTTCGGCCTGCAAAAATGCCGTGACATTCAAGATTTCTCTCAGATGCAAGATGCCACATTTTGGAACTCGGGCTGCTTTTGGAGTGCCAAATGTCTCCCAAAATCTGACATCAGGAACATGGCCAGGTGAGTTTAGATTCCCATGGAAAAGGGCCACCGTTCATGTTCACCACCCTCATCCTGCCCCATCCTGCCCTATCGGCTTCTGCCTGCAAAAATGCCGTGACATTCAAGATTTCTCTCAGATGCAAGATGCCACGTTTTGGAACTCGGGCTGCTTTTGGAGTGCCAAATGTCTCCCACAATCTGACAACAGGAACATGGCCAGGTGAGTTTAGTTTCCCATGGAAAAGGGCCACCGTTCGTGTCCACCACCCTCATCCGGCCACATCGGCTTCGTCCTGCAACAATGCCGTGACATTCAAGATTTCTCTCGGATGCAAGATGCCACATTTTGGAACTCTTGCTGCTTTTGTAGTGCCAAATGTCTCCCACAATCTGACACCAGGAACATGGCCACGTGAGTTTAGTTTCCCATGGAAAAGGGCCACCGTTCGTGTCCACCACCCTCATCCGGCCACATCGGCTTCGGCCTGCAAAAATGCCGTGACATTCAAGATTTCTCGCAGATGCAAGATGCCACATTTTGGAACTCGGGCTGCTTTTGGAGTGCCAAATGTCTCCCACAATCTGACACCAGGAACATGGCCAGGTGAGTTTAGTTTCCCATGGAAAAGGGCCACCGTTCGTGTCCACCACCCTCATCCGGCCACATCGGCTTCGGCCTGCAAAAATGCCGTGACATTCAAGATTTCTCCCACATGCAAGATGCCACATTTTGGAACTCTTGCTGCTTTTGGAGTGCCAAATGTCTCCCACAATCTGACACCAGGAACATGGCCAGGTGAGTTTAGTTTCCCATGGAAAAGGGCCACTGTTCATGTCCACCACCCTCATCCTACCCCATCGGCTTCGGCCTGCAAAAATGCCGTGACATTCAAGATTTCTCCCAGATGCAAGATGCCACATTTTGGAACTCGGGCTGCTTTTGGAGTGCCAAATGTCTCCCACAATCTGACATCAGGAACATGGCCAGGTGAGTTTAGTTTCCCATGGAAAAGGGCCACCGTTCGTGTCCACCACCCTCATCCGGCCCCATCCTGCCCTATCGGCTTCTGCCTGCAAAAATGCCGTGACATTCAAGATTTCTCCCAGATGCAAGATGCCACATTTTGGAACTCGGGCTGCTTTTGGAGTGCCAAATGTCTCCCACAATCTGACACCAGGAACATGGCCAGGTGAGTTTAGTTTCCCATGGAAAAGGGCCACCGTTCGTGTCCACCACCCTCATCCAGCCCCATCGGCTTCGGCCTGCAAAAATGCCGTGACATTCAAGATTTCTCCAGATGCAAGATGCCACATTTTGGAACTCGGGCTGCTTTTGGAGTGCCAAATGTCTCCCACAATCTGACACCAGGAACATGGCCAGGTGAGTTTAGTTTCCCATGGAAAAGGGCCACCGTTCGTGTCCACCACCCTCATCCTGCCCCATCCTGCCCTATCGTCTTCTCCCTGCAAAAATGCCGTGACATTCAAGATTTCTCCCAGATGCAAGATGCCACATTTTGGAACTCGGGCTGCTCTTGGACTGCTAAATGTCTCCCACAATCTGACACCAGGAACATGGCCAGGTGAGTTTAGTTTCCCATGGAAAAGGGCCACCGTTCGTGTCCACCACCCTCATCCGGCCCCATCCTGCCCTATCGTCTTCTCCCTGCAAAAATGCCGTGACATTCAAGATTTCTCCCAGATGCAAGATGCCACATTTTGGAACTCGGGCTGCTTTTAGAGTGCCAAATGTCTCGCACAATCTGACACCAGGAACATGGCCAGGTGAGTTTAGTTTCCCATGGAAAAGGGCCACCGTTCGTGTCCACCACCCTCATCCTGCCCTATCGGCATCTGCCTGCAAAAATTCCGTGACATTCAAGATTTCTCCCAGATGCAAGATGCCACATTTTGGAACTCGGGCTGCTTTTGGAGTGCCAAATGTCTCCCACAATCTGACATCAGGAACATGGCTAGGTGAGTTTAGTTTCCCATGGAAGAGGGCCACTGTTCATGTTCACCACCCTCATCCTGCCCCATCCTGCCCTATCGGCTTCTGCCTGCAAAAATGCCGTGACATTCAAGATTTCTCCCAGATGCAAGATGCCACGTTTTGGAACTCGGGCTGCTTTTGGAGTGCCAAATGTCTCCCACAATCTGACATCAGGAACATGGCCAGGTGAGTTTAGTTTCCCATGGAAAAGGGCCACCGTTCGTGTCCACCACCCTCATCCGGCCACATCGGCTTCGGCCTGCAAAAATGCCGTGACATTCAAGATTTCTCCCAGATGCAAGATGCCACATTTTGGAACTCGGGCTGCTTTTGGAGTGCCAAATGTCTCCCACAATCTGACACCAGGAACATGGCCAGGTGAGTTAGTTTCCCATGGGAAAAGGGCCACCGTTCGTGTCCACCACCCTCATCCTGCCCCATCCTGCCCTATCGGCTTCTGCCTGCAAAAATGCCGTGACATTCAAGATTTCTCCCAGATGCAAGATGCCACGTTTTGGAACTCCGGCTGCTTTTGGAGTGCCAAATGTCTCCCACAATCTGACATCAGGAACATGGCCAGGTGAGTTTAGTTTCCCATGGAAAAGGGCCACCGTTCGTGTCCACCACCCTCATCCGGCCACATCGGATTCGGCCTGCAAAAATGCCGTGACATTCAAGATTTCTCCCAGATGCAAGATGCCACATTTTGGAACTCGGGCTGCTTTTGGAGTGCCAAATGTCTCCCACAATCTGACACCAGGAACATGGCCAGGTGAGTTTAGTTTCCCATGGAAAAGGGCCACCGTTCGTGTCCACCACCCTCATCCTGCCCCATCCTGCCTATCGGCTTCAGCCTGCAAAAATGCCGTGACATTCAAGATTTCTCCCACATGCAAGATGCCACATTTTGGAACTCGGGCTGCTTTTGGAGTGCCAAATGTCTCCCACAATCTGACACCAGGAACATGGCCAGGTGAGTTTAGTTTCCCATGGAAAAGGGCCACCGTTCGTGTCCACCACCCACATCCGGCCACATCGGCTTCGGCCTGCAAAAATGCCGTGACATTCAAGATTTCTCTCAGATGCAAGATGCCACATTTTGGAACTCGGGCTGCTTTTGGAGTGCCAAATGTCTCCCAAAATCTGACATCAGGAACATGGCCAGGTGAGTTTAGATTCCCATGGAAAAGGGCCACCGTTCATGTTCACCACCCTCATCCTGCCCCATCCTGCCCTCTCGGCTTCTGCCTGCAAAAATGCCGTGACATTCAAGATTTCTCTCAGATGCAAGATGCCACGTTTTGGAACTCGGGCTGCTTTTGGAGTGCCAAATGTCTCCCACAATCTGACATCAGGAACATGGCCAGGTGAGTTTAGTTTCCCATGGAAAAGGGCCACCGTTCGTGTCCACCACCCTCATCCTGCCCAATCCTGCCCTATCGGCTTCTGCCTGCAAAAATGCCGTGACATTCAAGATTTCTCCCAGATGCAAGATGCCACATTTTGGAACTCGGGCTGCTTTTGGAGTGCCAAATGTCTCCCACAATCTGACACCAGGAAAATGGCCAGGTGAGTTTAGTTTCCCATGGAAAAGGGCCACCGTTCGTGTCCACCACCCTCATGTGGCCACATCGGCTTCGGCCTGCAAAAATGCCGTGACATTCAAGATTTCTCCCAGATGCAAGATGCCACATTTTGGAACTCGGGCTGCTTTTGGAGTGCCAAATGTCTCCCACAATCTGACATCAGGAACATGGCCAGGTGAGTTTAGTTTCCCATGGAAAAGGGCCACTGTTCATGTTCACCACCCTCATCCTGCCCCATCCGGCCCTATCGGCTTCGGCCTGCAAAAATGCCATGACATTCAAGATTTCTCCCACATGCAAGATGCCACATTTTGGAACTCGGGCTGCTTTTGGAGTGCCAAATGTCTCCCACAATCTGACACCAGGAACATGGCCAGGTGAGTTTAGTTTCCCATGGAAAAGGGCCACCGTTCGTGTCCACCACCCTCATCCGGCCCCATCGGCTTCGGCCTGCACAAATGCCGTGACATTCAAGATTTCTCCCAGATGCAAGATGCCACATTTTGGAACTCGGGCTGCTTTTGGAGTGCCAAATGTCTCCCACAATCTGACATCAGGAACATGGCCAGGTGAGTTTAGTTTCCCATGGAAAAGGGCCACCGTTCGTGTCCACCACCCTCATCCGGCCACATCAGCTTCGGCCTGCAAAAATGCCGTGACATTCAAGATTTCTCCCACATGCAAGATGCCACATTTTGGAACTCGGGCTGCTTTTGGAGTGCCAAATGTCTCCCACAATCTGACACCAGGAACATGGCCAGGTGAGTTTAGTTTCCCATGGAAAAGGGCCACCGTTCGTGTCCACCACCCTCATCCAGCCCCATCGGCTTTGGCCTGCAAAAATGCCGTGACATTGAAGATTTCTCTCAGATGCAAGATGCCACATTTTGGAACTCTTGCTGCTTTTAGAGTGCCAAATGTCTCCCACAATCTGACACCAGGAACATGGCAAGGTGAGTTTAGTTTCCCATGGAAAAGGGCCACCGTTCGTGTCCACCACCCTCATCCTGCCCCATCCGGCCCTATCGGCTTCGGCCTGCAAAAATGCCATGACATTCAAGATTTCTCCCAGATGCAAGATGCCACATTTTGGAACTCGGGCTGCTTTTGGAGTGCCAAATGTCTCCCACAATCTGACACCAGGAACATGGCCAGGTGAGTTTAGTTTCCCATGGAAAAGGGCCACCGTTCGTGTCCACCACCCTCATCCGGCCACATCGGCTTCGGCCTGCAAAAATGCCGTGACATTCAAGATTTCTCCACATGCAAGATGCCACATTTTGGAACTCTTGCTGCTTTTGGAGTGCCAAATGTCTCCCACAATCTGACATCAGGAACATGGCCAGGTGAGTTTAGTTTCCCATGGAAAAGGGCCACTGTTCATGTCCACCACCCTCATCCTACCCCATCGGCTTCGGCCTGCAAAAATGCCGTGACATTCAAGATTTCTCCCAGATGCAAGATGCCACATTTTGGAACTCGGGCTGCTTTTGGAGTGCCAAATGTCTCCCACAATCTGACATCAGGAACATGGCCAGGTGAGTTTAGTTTCCCATGGAAAAGGGCCACCGTTCGTGTCCACCACCCTCATCCGGCCCCATCCTGCCCTATCGGCTTCTGCCTGCAAAAATGCCGTGACATTCAAGATTTCTCCCAGATGCAAGATGCCACATTTTGGAACTCGGGCTGCTTTTGGAGTGCCAAATGTCTCCCACAATCTGACACCAGGAACATGGCCAGGTGAGTTTAGTTTCCCATGGAAAAGGGCCACCGTTCGTGTCCACCACCCTCATCCAGCCCCATCGGCTTCGGCCTGCAAAAATGCCGTGACATTCAAGATTTCTCCCAGATGCAAGATGCCACATTTTGGAACTCGGGCTGCTTTTGGAGTGCCAAATGTCTCCCACAATCTGACACCAGGAACATGGCCAGGTGAGTTTAGTTTCCCATGGGAAAGGGCCACCGTTCGTGTCCACCACCCTCATCCTGCCCCATCCTGCCCTATCGGCTTCTGCCTGCAAAAATGCCGTGACATTCAAGATTTCTCCCAGATGCAAGATGCCACGTTTTGGAACTCCGGCTGCTTTTGGAGTGCCAAATGTCTCCCACAATCTGACATCAGGAACATGGCCAGGTGAGTTTAGTTTCCCATGGAAAAGGGCCACCGTTCGTGTCCACCACCCTCATCCGGCCACATCGGATTCGGCCTGCAAAAATGCCGTGACATTCAAGATTTCTCCAGATGCAAGATGCCACATTTTGGAACTCGGGCTGCTTTTGGAGTGCCAAATGTCTCCCACAATCTGACACCAGGAACATGGCCAGGTGAGTTTAGTTTCCCATGGAAAAGGGCCACCGTTCGTGTCCACCACCCTCATCCTGCCCCATCCTGCCCTATCGGCTTCAGCCTGCAAAAATGCCGTGACATTCAAGATTTCTCCCACATGCAAGATGCCACATTTTGGAACTCGGGCTGCTTTTGGAGTGCCAAATGTCTCCCACAATCTGACACCAGGAACATGGCCAGGTGAGTTTAGTTTCCCATGGAAAAGGGCCACCGTTCGTGTCCACCACCCACATCCGGCCACATCGGCTTCGGCCTGCAAAAATGCCGTGACATTCAAGATTTCTCTCAGATGCAAGATGCCACATTTTGGAACTCGGGCTGCTTTTGGAGTGCCAAATGTCTCCCAAAATCTGACATCAGGAACATGGCCAGGTGAGTTTAGATTCCCATGGAAAAGGGCCACCGTTCATGTTCACCACCCTCATCCTGCCCCATCCTGCCCTCTCGGCTTCTGCCTGCAAAAATGCCGTGACATTCAAGATTTCTCTCAGATGCAAGATGCCACGTTTTGGAACTCGGGCTGCTTTTGGAGTGCCAAATGTCTCCCACAATCTGACACCAGGAACATGGCCACGTGAGTTTAGTTTCCCATGGAAAAGGGCCACCGTTCGTGTCCACCACCCTCATCCGGCCACATCGGTTTCGGCCTTCAAAAATGCCGTGACATTCAAGATTTCTCGCAGATGCAAGATGCCACATTTTGGAACTCGGGCTGCTTTTGGAGTGCCAAATGTCTCCCACAATCTGACACCAGGAACATGGCCAGGTGAGTTTAGTTTCCCATGGAAAAGGGCCACCGTTCGTGTCCACCACCCTCATCCTGCCCAATCCTGCCCTATCGGCTTCTGCCTGCAAAAATGCCGTGACATTCAAGATTTCTCCCAGATGCAAGATGCCACATTTTGGAACTCGGGCTGCTTTTGGAGTGCCAAATGTCTCCCACAATCTGACACCAGGAAAATGGCCAGGTGAGTTTAGTTTCCCATGGAAAAGGGCCACCGTTCGTGTCCACCACCCTCATGTGGCCACATCGGCTTCGGCCTGCAAAAATGCCGTGACATTCAAGATTTCTCCCAGATGCAAGATGCCACATTTTGGAACTCGGGCTGCTTTTGGAGTGCCAAATGTCTCCCACAATCTGACATCAGGAACATGGCCAGGTGAGTTTAGTTTCCCATGGAAAAGGGCCACTGTTCATGTTCACCACCCTCATCCTGCCCCATCCGGCCCTATCGGCTTCGGCCTGCAAAAATGCCATGACATTCAAGATTTCTCCCACATGCAAGATGCCACATTTTGGAACTCGGGCTGCTTTTGGAGTGCCAAATGTCTCCCACAATCTGACACCAGGAACATGGCCAGGTGAGTTTAGTTTCCCATGGAAAAGGGCCACCGTTCGTGTCCACCACCCTCATCCGGCCCCATCGGCTTCGGCCTGCAAAAATGCCGTGACATTCAAGATTTCTCCCAGATGCAAGATGCCACATTTTGGAACTCGGGCTGCTTTTGGAGTGCCAAATGTCTCCCACAATCTGACATCAGGAACATGGCCAGGTGAGTTTAGTTTCCCATGGAAAAGGGCCACCGTTCGTGTCCACCACCCTCATCCGGCCACATCAGCTTCGGCCTGCAAAAATGCCGTGACATTCAAGATTTCTCCCAGATGCAAGATGCCACATTTTGGAACTCGGGCTGCTTTTGGAGTGCCAAATGTCTCCCACAATCTGACACCAGGAACATGGCCAGGTGAGTTTAGTTTCCCATGGAAAAGGGCCACCGTTCGTGTCCACCACCCTCATCCAGCCCCATCGGCTTCGGCCTGCAAAAATGCCGTGACATTGAAGATTTCTCTCAGATGCAAGATGCCACATTTTGGAACTCTTGCTGCTTTTAGAGTGCCAAATGTCTCCCACAATCTGACACCAGGAACATGGCCAGGTGAGTTTAGTTTCCCATGGAAAAGGGCCACCGTTCGTGTCCACCACCCTCATCCTGCCCCATCCGGCCCTATCGGCTTCGGCCTGCAAAAATGCCATGACATTCAAGATTTCTCCCAGATGCAAGATGCCACATTTTGGAACTCGGGCTGCTTTTGGAGTACCAAATGTCTCCCACAATCTGACATCAGGAACATGGCCAGGTGAGTTTAGTTTCCTATGGAAAAGGGCCACCGTTCGTGTCCACCACCCTCATCCTGCCCCATCCTGCCCCATCGTCTTCTCCCTGCAAAAATGCCGTGACATTCAAGATTTCTCCCAGATGCAAGATGCCACATTTTGGAACTCTTGCTGCTTTTGGAGTGCCAAATGTCTCCCACAATCTGACACCAGGAACATGGCCAGGTGAGTTTAGTTTCCCATGGAAAAGGGCCACCGTTCCTGTCCACCACCCTCATCCGGCCACATCGGCTTCGGCCTGCAAAAATGCCGTGACATTCAAGATTTCTCCCAGATGCAAGATGCCACATTTTGGAACTCGGGCTGCTTTTGGAGTGCCAAATGTCTCCCACAATCTGACATCAGGAACATGGCCAGGTGAGTTTCGTTTCCCATGAAAAAGGGCCACCGTTTGTGTCCAGCACCCTCATCCAGCCACCTCTGGTTCGGCATGCAAAAATGCCGTGGCATTCAAGATTTCTCCCAGATGCAAGATGCCACATTTTGGAACTCGGGCATCTTTTGGAGAACCAAATGTCTCCCACAATCTGATACCAGGAACATGGCCAGGTGAGTTTAGTTTCCCATGGAAAAGGGCCACCGTTCGTGTCCACCATTCTCATTCATCCACCTCGGCTTCGGCCTGCAAAAATGCGGTGGCATTCAAGATTTCACCCACCTGCAAGATGCCACATTTTGGAACTCGGGCTGCTTTTGGAGTGCCAAATGTCTCCCACAATCTGACACCAGGAACATGGCCAGGTGAGTTTAGTTTCCCATGGAAAAGGGCCACCGTTCGTGTCCACCACCCTCATCCTGCCCCATCCTGCCCTATCGTCTTTTCCCTGCAAAAATGCCGTGACATTCAAGATTTCTCCCAGATGCAAGATGCCACATTTTGGAACTCGGGCTGCTTTTAGAGTGCCAAATGTCTCGCACAATCTGACACCAGGAACATGGCCAGGTGAGTTTAGTTTCCCATGGAAAAGGGCCACCGTTCGTGTCCACCACCCTCATCCTGCCCTATCGGCTTCTGCCTGCAAAAATGCCGTGACATTCAAGATTTCTCCCAGATGCAAGATGCCACATTTTGGAACTCGGGCTGCTTTTGGAGTGCCAAATGTCTCCCACAATCTGACATCAGGAACATGGCTAGGTGAGTTTAGTTTCCCATGGAAGAGGGCCACTGTTCATGTTCACCACCCTCATCCTGCCCCATCCTGCCCTATCGGCTTCTGCCTGCAAAAATGCCGTGACATTCAAGATTTCTCCCAGATGCAAGATGCCACGTTTTGGAACTCGGGCTGCTTTTGGAGTGCCAAATGTCTCCCACAATCTGACATCAGGAACATGGCCAGGTGAGTTTAGTTTCCCATGGAAAAGGGCCACCGTTCGTGTCCACCACCCTCATCCGGCCACATCGGCTTCGGCCTGCAAAAATGCCGTGACATTCAAGATTTCTCCCAGATGCAAGATGCCACATTTTGGAACTCGGGCTGCTTTTGGAGTGCCAAATGTCTCCCACAATCTGACACCAGGAACATGGCCAGGTGAGTTTAGTTTCCCATGGAAAAGGGCCACCGTTCGTGTCCACCACCCTCATCCAGCCCCATCGGCTTCTGCCTGCAAAAATGCCGTGACATTCAAGATTTCTCCCAGATGCAAGATGCCACATTTTGGAACTCGGGCTGCTTTTGGAGTGCCAAATGTCTCCCACAATCTGACATCAGGAACATGGCTAGGTGAGTTTAGTTTCCCATGGAAAAGGGCCACCGTTCATGTTCACCACCCTCATCCGGCCCCATCCTGCCCTATCGTCTTCTCCCTGCAAAAATGCCGTGACATTCAAGATTTCTCCCAGATGCAAGATGCCACGTTTTGGAACTCGGGCTGCTTTTGGAGTGCCAAATGTCTCCCACAATCTGACAACAGGAACATGGCCAGGTGAGTTTAGTTTCCCATGGAAAAGGGCCACCGTTCGTGTCCACCACCCTCATCCGGCCACATCGGCTTCGTCCTGCAACAATGCCGTGACATTCAAGATTTCTCTCGGATGCAAGATGCCACATTTTGGAACTCTTGCTGCTTTTGTAGTGCCAAATGTCTCCCACAATCTGACACCAGGAACATGGCCAAGTGAGTTTAGTTTCCCATGGAAAAGGGCCACCGTTCGTGTCCACCACCCTCATCCGGCCACATCGGCTTCGGCCTGCAAAAATGCCGTGACATTCAAGATTTCTCGCAGATGCAAGATGCCACATTTTGGAACTCGGGCTGCTTTTGGAGTGCCAAATGTCTCCCACAATCTGACACCAGGAACATGGCCAGGTGAGTTTAGTTTCCCATGGAAAAGGGCCACCGTTCGTGTCCACCACCCTCATCCGGCCACATCGGCTTCGGCTTGCAAAAATGCCGTGACATTCAAGATTTCTCCCACATGCAAGATGCCACATTTTGGAACTCTTGCTGCTTTTGGAGTGCCAAATGTCTCCCACAATCTGACACCAGGAACATGGCCAGGTGAGTTTAGTTTCCCATGGAAAAGGGCCACTGTTCATGTCCACCACCCTCATCCTACCCCATCGGCTTCGGCCTGCAAAAATGCCGTGACATTCAAGATTTCTCCCAGATGCAAGATGCCACATTTTGGAACTCGGGCTGCTTTTGGAGTGCCAAATGTCTCCCACAATCTGACATCAGGAACATGGCCAGGTGAGTTTAGTTTCCCATGGAAAAGGGCCACCGTTCGTGTCCACCACCCTCATCCGGCCCCATCCTGCCCTATCGGCTTCTGCCTGCAAAAATGCCGTGACATTCAAGATTTCTCCCAGATGCAAGATGCCACATTTTGGAACTCGGGCTGCTTTTGGAGTGCCAAATGTCTCGCACAATCTGACACCAGGAACATGGCCAGGTGAGTTTAGTTTCCCATGGAAAAGGGCCACCGTTCGTGTCCACCACCCTCATCCTGCCCTATCGGCATCTGCCTGCAAAAATTCCGTGACATTCAAGATTTCTCCCAGATGCAAGATGCCACATTTTGGAACTCAGGCTGCTTTTGGAGTGCCAAATGTCTCCCACAATCTGACATCAGGAACATGGCTAGGTGAGTTTAGTTTCCCATGGAAGAGGGCCACTGTTCATGTTCACCACCCTCATCCTGCCCCATCCTGCCCTATCGTCTTCTCCCTGCAAAAATGCCGTGACATTCAAGATTTCTCCCAGATGCAAGATGCCACATTTTGGAACTCGGGCTGCTTTTAGAGTGCCAAATGTCTCCCACAATCTGACATCAGGAACATGGCCAGGTGAGTTTAGTTTCCCATGGAAAAGGGCCACCGTTCGTGTCCACCACCCTCATCCGGCCCCATCCTGCCCTATCGGCTTCTGCCTGCAAAAATGCCGTGACATTCAAGATTTCTCCCAGATGCAAGATGCCACATTTTGGAACTCGGGCTGCTTTTGGAGTGCCAAATGTCTCCCACAATCTGACACCAGGAACATGGCCAGGTGAGTTTAGTTTCCCATGGAAAAGGGCCACCGTTCGTGTCCACCACCCTCATCCAGCCCCATCGGCTTCGGCCTGCAAAAATGCCGTGACATTCAAGATTTCTCCCAGATGCAAGATGCCACATTTTGGAACTCGGGCTGCTTTTGGAGTGCCAAATGTCTCCCACAATCTGACACCAGGAACATGGCCAGGTGAGTTTAGTTTCCCATGGAAAAGGGCCACCGTTCGTGTCCACCACCCTCATCCTGCCCCATCCTGCCCTATCGTCTTCTCCCTGCAAAAATGCCGTGACATTCAAGATTTCTCCCAGATGCAAGATGCCACATTTTGGAACTCGGGCTGCTTTTGGACTGCTAAATGTCTCCCACAATCTGACACCAGGAACATGGCCAGGTGAGTTTAGTTTCCCATGGAAAAGGGCCACCGTTCGTGTCCACCACCCTCATCCGGCCCCATCCTGCCCTATCGTCTTCTCCCTGCAAAAATGCCGTGACATTCAAGATTTCTCCCAGATGCAAGATGCCACATTTTGGAACTCGGGCTGCTTTTAGAGTGCCAAATGTCTCGCACAATCTGACACCAGGAACATGGCCAGGTGAGTTTAGTTTCCCATGGAAAAGGGCCACCGTTCGTGTCCACCACCCTCATCCTGCCCTATCGGCATCTGCCTGCAAAAATTCCGTGACATTCAAGATTTCTCCCAGATGCAAGATGCCACATTTTGGAACTCAGGCTGCTTTTGGAGTGCCAAATGTCTCCCACAATCTGACATCAGGAACATGGCTAGGTGAGTTTAGTTTCCCATGGAAGAGGGCCACTGTTCATGTTCACCACCCTCATCCTGCCCCATCCTGCCCTATCGGCTTCTGCCTGCAAAAATGCCGTGACATTCAAGATTTCTCCCAGATGCAAGATGCCACGTTTTGGAACTCGGGCTGCTTTTGGAGTGCCAAATGTCTCCCACAATCTGACATCAGGAACATGGCCAGGTGAGTTTAGTTTCCCATGGAAAAGGGCCACCGTTCGTGTCCACCACCCTCATCCGGCCACATCGGCTTCGGCCTGCAAAAATGCCGTGACATTCAAGATTTCTCCCAGATGCAAGATGCCACATTTTGGAACTCGGGCTGCTTTTGGAGTGCCAAATGTCTCCCACAATCTGACACCAGGAACATGGCCAGGTGAGTTTAGTTTCCCATGGGAAAAGGGCCACCGTTCGTGTCCACCACCCTCATCCTGCCCCATCCTGCCCTATCGGCTTCTGCCTGCAAAAATGCCGTGACATTCAAGATTTCTCCCAGATGCAAGATGCCACGTTTTGGAACTCCGGCTGCTTTTGGAGTGCCAAATGTCTCCCACAATCTGACATCAGGAACATGGCCAGGTGAGTTTAGTTTCCATGGAAAAGGGCCACCGTTCGTGTCCACCACCCTCATCCGGCCACATCGGATTCGGCCTGCAAAAATGCCGTGACATTCAAGATTTCTCCCAGATGCAAGATGCCACATTTTGGAACTCGGGCTGCTTTTGGAGTGCCAAATGTCTCCCACAATCTGACACCAGGAACATGGCCAGGTGAGTTTAGTTTCCCATGGAAAAGGGCCACCGTTCGTGTCCACCACCCTCATCCTGCCCCATCCTGCCCTATCGTCTTCTCCCTGCAAAAATGCCGTGACATTCAAGATTTCTCCCAGATGCAAGATGCCACATTTGGAACTCGGGCTGCTTTTGGACTGCTAAATGTCTCCCACAATCTGACACCAGGAACATGGCCAGGTGAGTTTAGTTTCCCATGGAAAAGGGCCACCGTTCGTGTCCACCACCCTCATCCGGCCCCATCCTGCCCTATCGTCTTCTCCCTGCAAAAATGCCGTGACATTCAAGATTTCTCCCAGATGCAAGATGCCACATTTTGGAACTCGGGCTGCTTTTAGAGTGCCAAATGTCTCGCACAATCTGACACCAGGAACATGGCCAGGTGAGTTTAGTTTCCCATGGAAAAGGGCCACCGTTCGTGTCCACCACCCTCATCCTGCCCTATCGGCATCTGCCTGCAAAAATTCCGTGACATTCAAGATTTCTCCCAGATGCAAGATGCCACATTTTGGAACTCAGGCTGCTTTTGGAGTGCCAAATGTCTCCCACAATCTGACATCAGGAACATGGCTAGGTGAGTTTAGTTTCCCATGGAAGAGGGCCACTGTTCATGTTCACCACCCTCATCCTGCCCCATCCTGCCCTATCGGCTTCTGCCTGCAAAAATGCCGTGACATTCAAGATTTCTCCCAGATGCAAGATGCCACGTTTTGGAACTCGGGCTGCTTTTGGAGTGCCAAATGTCTCCCACAATCTGACATCAGGAACATGGCCAGGTGAGTTTAGTTTCCCATGGAAAAGGGCCACCGTTCGTGTCCACCACCCTCATCCGGCCACATCGGCTTCGGCCTGCAAAAATGCCGTGACATTCAAGATTTCTCCCAGATGCAAGATGCCACATTTTGGAACTCGGGCTGCTTTTGGAGTGCCAAATGTCTCCCACAATCTGACACCAGGAACATGGCCAGGTGAGTTTAGTTTCCCATGGGAAAAGGGCCACCGTTCGTGTCCACCACCCTCATCCTGCCCCATCCTGCCCTATCGGCTTCTGCCTGCAAAAATGCTGTGACATTCAAGATTTCTCCCAGATGCAAGATGCCACGTTTTGGAACTCCGGCTGCTTTTGGAGTGCCAAATGTCTCCCACAATCTGACATCAGGAACATGGCCAGGTGAGTTTAGTTTCCCATGGAAAAGGGCCACCGTTCGTGTCCACCACCCTCATCCGGCCACATCGGATTCGGCCTGCAAAAATGCCGTGACATTCAAGATTTCTCCCAGATGCAAGATGCCACATTTTGGAACTCGGGCTGCTTTTGGAGTGCCAAATGTCTCCCACAATCTGACACCAGGAACATGCCAGGTGAGTTTAGTTTCCATGGAAAAGGGCCACCGTTCGTGTCCACCACCCTCATCCTGCCCCATCCTGCCCTATCGGCTTCAGCCTGCAAAAATGCCGTGACATTCAAGATTTCTCCCACATGCAAGATGCCACATTTTGGAACTCGGGCTGCTTTTGGGAGTGCCAAATGTCTCCCACAATCTGACACCAGGAACATGGCCAGGTGAGTTTAGTTTCCCATGGAAAAGGGCCACCGTTCGTGTCCACCACCCACATCCGGCCACATCGGCTTCGGCCTGCAAAAATGCCGTGACATTCAAGATTTCTCTCAGATGCAAGATGCCACATTTTGGAACTCGGGCTGCTTTTGGAGTGCCAATGTCTCCCAAAATCTGACATCAGGAACATGGCCAGGTGAGTTTAGATTCCCATGGAAAAGGGCCACCGTTCATGTTCACCACCCCTCATCCTGCCCCATCCTGCCCTCTCGGCTTCTGCCTGCAAAAATGCCGTGACATTCAAGATTTCTCTCAGATGCAAGATGCCACGTTTTGGAACTCGGGCTGCTTTTGGAGTGCCAAATGTCTCCCACAATCTGACATCAGGAACATGGCCAGGTGAGTTTAGTTTCCCATGGAAAAGGGCCACCGTTCGTGTCCACCACCCTCATCCGGCCACATCGGTTTCGGCCTTCAAAAATGCCGTGACATTCAAGATTTCTCGCAGATGCAAGATGCCACATTTTGGAACTCGGGCTGCTTTTGGAGTGCCAAATGTCTCCCACAATCTGACACCAGGAACATGGCCAGGTGAGTTTAGTTTCCCATGGAAAAGGGCCACCGTTCGTGTCCACCACCCTCATCCTGCCCAATCCTGCCCTATCGGCTTCTGCCTGCAAAAATGCCGTGACATTCAAGATTTCTCCCAGATGCAAGATGCCACATTTTGGAACTCGGGCTGCTTTTGGAGTGCCAAATGTCTCCCACAATCTGACACCAGGAAAATGGCCAGGTGAGTTTAGTTTCCCATGGAAAAGGGCCACCGTTCGTGTCCACCACCCTCATCCGGCCACATCGGCTTCGGCCTGCAAAAATGCCGTGACATTCAAGATTTCTCCCACATGCAAGATGCCACATTTTGGAACTCGGGCTGCTTTTGGAGTGCCAAATGTCTCCCCACAATCTGACATCAGGAACATGGCCAGGTGAGTTTAGTTTCCCATGGAAAAGGGCCACTGTTCATGTTCACCACCCTCATCCTGCCCCATCCGGCCCTATCGGCTTCGGCCTGCAAAAATGCCATGACATTCAAGATTTCTCCACATGCAAGATGCCACATTTTGGAACTCGGGCTGCTTTTGGAGTGCCAAATGTCTCCCACAATCTGACACCAGGAACATGGCCAGGTGAGTTTAGTTTCCCATGGAAAAGGGCCACCGTTCGTGTCCACCACCCTCATCCGGCCCCATCAGCTTCGGCCTGCACAAATGCCGTGACATTCAAGATTTCTCCCAGATGCAAGATGCCACATTTTGGAACTCGGGCTGCTTTTGGAGTGCCAAATGTCTCTCACAATCTGACATCAGGAACATGGCCAGGTGAGTTTAGTTTCCATGGAAAAGGGCCACCGTTCGTGTCCACCACCCTCATCCCGGCCACATCAGCTTCGGCCTGCAAAAATGCCGTGACATTCAAGATTTCTCCCACATGCAAGATGCCACATTTTGGAACTCGGGCTGCTTTTGGAGTGCCAAATGTCTCCCACAATCTGACACCAGGAACATGGCCAGGTGAGTTTAGTTTCCCATGGAAAAGGGCCACCGTTCGTGTCCACCACCCTCATCCAGCCCCATCGGCTTTGGCCTGCAAAAATGCCGTGACATTGAAGATTTCTCTCAGATGCAAGATGCCACATTTTGGAACTCTTGCTGCTTTTAGAGTGCCAAATGTCTCCCACAATCTGACACCAGGAACATGGCCAGGTGAGTTTAGTTTCCCATGGAAAAGGGCCACCGTTCGTGTCCACCACCCTCATCCTGCCCCATCCGGCCCTATCGGCTTCGGCCTGCAAAAATGCCATGACATTCAAGATTTCTCCCAGATGCAAGATGCCACATTTTGGAACTCGGGCTGCTTTTGGAGTGCCAAATGTCTCCCACAATCTGACACCAGGAACATGGCCAGGTGAGTTTAGTTTCCCATGGAAAAGGGCCACCGTTCGTGTCCACCACCCTCATCCGGCCACATCGGCTTCGGCCTGCAAAAATGCCGTGACATTCAAGATTTCTCCCACATGCAAGATGCCACATTTTGGAACTCTTGCTGCTTTTGGAGTGCCAAATGTCTCCCACAATCTGACACCAGGAACATGGCCAGGTGAGTTTAGTTTCCCATGGAAAAGGGCCACTGTTCATGTCCACCACCCTCATCCTACCCCCATCGGCTTCGGCCTGCAAAAATGCCGTGACATTCAAGATTTCTCCCAGATGCAAGATGCCACATTTTGGAACTCGGGCTGCTTTTGGAGTGCCAAATGTCTCCCACAATCTGACATCAGGAACATGGCCAGGTGAGTTTAGTTTCCCATGGAAAAGGGCCACCGTTCGTGTCCACCACCCTCATCCGTCCCCATCCTGCCCTATCGGCTTCTGCCTGCAAAAATGCCGTGACATTCAAGATTTCTCCCAGATGCAAGATGCCACATTTTGGAACTCGGGCTGCTTTTGGAGTGCCAAATGTCTCCCACAATCTGACACCAGGAACATGGCCAGGTGAGTTTAGTTTCCCATGGAAAAGGGCCACCGTTCGTGCCACCACCCTCATCCAGCCCCATCGGCTTCGGCCTGCAAAAATGCGTGACATTCAAGATTTCTCCCAGATGCAAGATGCCACATTTTGGAACTCGGCTGCTTTTGGAGTGCCAAATGTCTCCCACAATCTGACACCAGGAACATGGCCAGGTGAGTTTAGTTTCCCATGGGAAAGGGCCACCGTTCGTGTCCACCACCCTCATCTGCCCCATCCTGCCCTATCGGCTTCTGCCTGCAAAAATGCCGTGACATTCAAGATTTCTCCCAGATGCAAGATGCCACGTTTTGGAACTCCGGCTGCTTTTGGAGTGCCAAATGTCTCCCACAATCTGACATCAGGAACATGGCCAGGTGAGTTTAAGTTTCCCATGGAAAAGGGCCACCGTTCGTGTCCACCACCCTCATCCGGCCACATCGGATTCGGC
Source organism: Prinia subflava (assembly GCF_021018805.1). Taxonomy (NCBI): domain Eukaryota; kingdom Metazoa; phylum Chordata; class Aves; order Passeriformes; family Cisticolidae; genus Prinia; species Prinia subflava. Next base: position 4,494 of record NW_026960810.1, on the reverse strand, counting down.
CTGCAAAAATGCCGTGACATTCAAGATTTCTCCCAGATGCAAGATGCCACATTTTGGAACTCGGGCTGCTTTTGGAGTGCCAAATGTCTCCCACAATCTGACACCAGGAACATGGCCAGGTGAGTTTAGTTTCCCATGGAAAAGGGCCACCGTTCGTGTCCACCACCCTCATCCTGCCCCATCCTGCCCTATCGGCTTCAGCCTGCAAAAATGCCGTGACATTCAAGATTTCTCCCACATGCAAGATGCCACATTTTGGAACTCGGGCTGCTTTTGGAGTGCCAAATGTCTCCCACAATCTGACACCAGGAACATGGCCAGGTGAGTTTAGTTTCCCATGGAAAAGGGCCACCGTTCGTGTCCACCACCCACATCCGGCCACATCGGCTTCGGCCTGCAAAAATGCCGTGACATTCAAGATTTCTCTCAGATGCAAGATGCCACATTTTGGAACTCGGGCTGCTTTTGGAGTGCCAAATGTCTCCCAAAATCTGACATCAGGAACATGGCCAGGTGAGTTTAGATTCCCATGGAAAAGGGCCACCGTTCATGTTCACCACCCTCATCCTGCCCAATCCTGCCCTCTCGGCTTCTGCCTGCAAAAATGCCGTGACATTCAAGATTTCTCTCAGATGCAAGATGCCACGTTTTGGAACTCGGGCTGCTTTTGGAGTGCCAAATGTCTCCCACAATCTGACATCAGGAACATGGCCAGGTGAGTTTAGTTTCCCATACCGTTCGTGTCCACCACCCTCATCCTGCCCCATCCTGCCCCATCGTCTTCTCCCTGCAAAAATGCCGTGACATTCAAGATTTCTCCCAGATGCAAGATGCCACATTTTGGAACTCTTGCTGCTTTTGGAGTGCCAAATGTCTCCCACAATCTGACACCAGGAACATGGCCAGGGTGAGTTTAGTTTCCCATGGAAAAGGGCCACCGTTCCTGTCCACCACCCTCATCCGGCCACATCGGCTTCGGCCTGCAAAAATGCCGTGACATTCAAGATTTCTCCCAGATGCAAGATGCCACATTTTGGAACTCGGGCTGCTTTTGGAGTGCCAAATGTCTCCCACAATCTGACACCAGGAACATGGCCAGGTGAGTTTAGTTTCCCATGGAAAAGGGCCACCGTTCGTGTCCACCACCCTCATCCTGCCCCATCCTGCCCTATCGTTATCTCCCTGCAAAAATGCCGTGACATTCAAGATTTCTCCCAGATGCAAGATGCCACATTTTGGAACTCGGGCTGCTTTTGGAGTGCCAAATGTCTCCCACAATCTGACATCAGGAACATGGCCAGGTGAGTTTAGTTTCCCATGGAAAAGGGCCACTGTTCATGTTCACCACCCTCATCCTGCCCCATCCGGCCCTATCGGCTTCGGCCTGCAAAAATGCCATGACATTCAAGATTTCTCCCACATGCAAGATGCCACATTTTGGAACTCGGGCTGCTTTTGGAGTGCCAAATGTCTCCCACAATCTGACACCAGGAACATGGCCAGGTGAGTTTAGTTTCCCATGGAAAAGGGCCACCGTTCGTGTCCACCACCCTCATCCGGCCCCATCGGCTTCGGCCTGCAAAAATGCCGTGACATTCAAGATTTCTCCCAGATGCAAGATGCCACATTTTGGAACTCGGGCTGCTTTTGGAGTGCCAAATGTCTCCCACAATCTGACATCAGGAACATGGCCAGGTGAGTTTAGTTTCCCATGGAAAAGGGCCACCGTTCGTGTCCACCACCCTCATCCGGCCACATCAGCTTCGGCCTGCAAAAATGCCGTGACATTCAAGATTTCTCCCACATGCAAGATGCCACATTTTGGAACTCGGGCTGCTTTTGGAGTGCCAAATGTCTCCCACAATCTGACACCAGGAACATGGCCAGGTGAGTTTAGTTTCCCATGGAAAAGGGCCACCGTTCGTGTCCACCACCCTCATCCAGCCCATCGGCTTCGGCCTGCAAAAATGCCGTGACATTGAAGATTTCTCTCAGATGCAAGATGCCACATTTTGGAACTCTTGCTGCTTTTAGAGTGCCAAATGTCTCCCACAATCTGACACCAGGAACATGGCCAGGTGAGTTTAGTTTCCCATGGAAAAGGGCCACCGTTCGTGTCCACCACCCTCATCCTGCCCCATCCGGCCCTATCGGCTTCGGCCTGCAAAAATGCCATGACATTCAAGATTTCTCCCAGATGCAAGATGCCACATTTTGGAACTCGGGCTGCTTTTGGAGTGCCAAATGTCTCCCACAATCTGACATCAGGAACATGGCCAGGTGAGTTTAGTTTCCCATGGAAAAGGGCCACCGTTCGTGTCCACCACCCTCATCCTGCCCCATCCTGCCCTATCGTTATCTCCCTGCAAAAATGCCGTGACATTCAAGATTTCTCCCAGATGCAAGATGCCACATTTTGGAACCTGGGCTGCTTTTGGAGTGCCAAATGTCTCCCACAATCTGACACCAGGAACATTGCCAGGTGAGTTTAGTTTCCCATGGAAAAGGGCCACCGTTCGTGTCCACCACCCTCATCTGGCCACATCGGCTTAGGCCTGCAAAAATGCCGTGACATTCAAGATTTCTCCCAGATGCAAGATGCCACATTTTGGAACTCGGGCTGCTTTTGGAGTGCCAAATGTCTCCCACAATCTGACATCAGGAAGATGGCCAGGTGAGTTTCGTTTCCCATGAAAAAGGGCCACCGTTTGTGTCCAGCACCCTCATCCAGCCACCTCTGGTTCGGCATGCAAAAATGCCGTGGCATTCAAGATTTCTCCCAGATGCAAGATGCCACATTTTGGAACTCGGGCATCTTTTGGAGAACCAAATGTCTCCCACAATCTGATACCAGGAACATGGCCAGGTGAGTTTAGTTTCCCATGGAAAAGGGCCACCGTTCGTGTCCACCATTCTCATTCATCCACCTCGGCTTCGGCCTGCAAAAATGCGGTGGCATTCAAGATTTCACCCACCTGCAAGATGCCACATTTTGGAACTCGGGCTGCTTTTGGAGTGCCAAATGTCTCCCACAATCTGACACCAGGAACATGGCCAGGTGAGTTTAGTTTCCCATGGAAAAGGGCCACCGTTCGTGTCCACCACCCTCATCCTGCCCCATCCTGCCCTATCGTCTTCTCCCTGCAAAAATGCCGTGACATTCAAGATTTCTCCCAGATGCAAGATGCCACATTTTGGAACTCGGGCTGCTTTTGGAGTGCCAAATGTCTCCCACAATCTGACACCAGGAACATTGCCAGGTGAGTTTAGTTTCCCATGGAAAAGGGCCACCGTTCGTGTCCACCACCCTCATCCGGCCACATCGGCTTCGGCCTGCAAAAATGCCGTGACATTCAAGATTTCTCCCACATGCAAGATGCCACATTTTGGAACTCGGGCTGCTTTTGGAGTGCCAAATGTCTCCCACAATCTGACATCAGGAACATGGCCAGGTGAGTTTAGTTTCCCATGGGAAAGGGCCACCGTTCGTGTCCACCACCCTCATCCTGCCCTATCGGCTTCTGCCTGCAAAAATGCCGTGACATTCAAGATTTCTCCCAGATGCAAGATGCCACATTTTGGAACTCGGGCTGCTTTTGGAGTGCCAAATGTCTCCCACAATCTGACATCAGGAACATGGCCAGGTGAGTTTAGTTTCCCATGGAAAAGGGCCACCGTTCGTTTCCACCACCCTCATCCGGCCCCATCGGCTTCGGCCTGCAAAAATGCCGTGACATTCAAGATTTCTCCCAGATGCAAGATGCCACATTTTGGAACTCAGGCTGCTTTTGGAGTGCCAAATGTCTCCCACAATCTGACATCAGGAACATGGCCAGGTGAGTTTAGTTTCCCATGGAAAAGGGCAACCGTTCGTGTCCACCACCCTCATCCTGCCCCATCGGCTTTGGCCTGCAAAAATGCCAAGACATTCAAGATTTCTCGAAGATGCAAGATGCCACATTTTGCAACTCGGGCTGCTTTTGGAGTGCCAAATGTCTCCCACAATCTGACACCAGGAACATGGCCAGGTGAGTTTAGTTTCCCATGGAAAAGGGCCACCGTTCATGTCCACCACCCTCATCCGGCCACCTAGGATTCAGCCTGCAAAAATGCCGTGGCATTCAAGATTTCTCCCAGATGCAAGATGCCACATTTTGGAACTCGGGCTGCTTTTGGAGTGCCAAATGTCTCCCACAATCTGACACCAGGAACATGGCCAGGTGAGTTTAGTTTCCCATGGAAAAGGGCCACCGTTTGTGGCCAGCACCCTCATTCAGCCACCTCTGCTTCGGCATGCAAAAATGCCGTGGCATTCAAGATTTCTCCCACATGCAAGATGCCACATTTTGGAACTCGGGCTGCTTTTGGAGAACCAAATGTCTCCCACAATCTGATACCAGGAACATGGCCAGGTGAGTTTAGTTTCCCATGGAAAAGGGCCACCGTTCGTGTCCACCATTCTCATTCATCCACCTCGGCTTCGGCCTGCAAAAT